>NC_084627.1:42113741-42413741 GCF_033978795.1 Nerophis ophidion | reverse complement strand
AATAGATAAACATACATACTTTTTAAATACAACATTTAACCAAACATCAATGTTCTCTACCAAATCCTTTCAGCAAAAATATGGCAATATCACAAAATGATCAAGTATGACACATAGAATGGACCTGCTATCCCCGTTTGAATAAGAAAATCTCATTTCAGTAGGCCTTTAAAGGGTTGCCACTTTAGTTGGCAGTATGGTGTCTTATTTTGCAGACATATTCAATAACCTTTTTTACTGTACATTAAATCATTGGAATAGCGACTAGAGCAGGGGTCGGGAACCTTTTTGGCTGAGAGAGCCATGAAAGCCAAATATTTCAAAATGTATTTCCGTGAGAGCCATATCATATTTTTTAACACTGAATACAACTAAATGCGTGCATTTTTAAGTAAGACCAACATTTTTGAGTATAATAAGTCTCTTATTCTTTTTAATAACATTGTTATTCTGAAGCTAACCAATAATAAATAAAATGTCATATCTGTTGATCATGTTTTTGTTTGGCCATGTGCTGTTTGTCCTTTGGACTCTTTAAGTTCCTGTTTTTTTCCACTCCCTTGTCTGGTTTCCTTGCTTACTCATTTTGTCCACCTGTCTCTGGTGGACAAAACGCCCGCTCACCTGCATCCCGAGCACTAATCAGAGGCAGTATTTAAGCTCGTCTTTGCCAGTCAGTCTCCCTGTGCTGACTTGTTTCATGCCTTGCCATAGTTCCGTGCTTCATGCCATGTCAAATAAGTTTTGTTTGATTTATGTTCTTAGTCTGTTTATGCGTTAGCTTTGTTCTTTAGCCCAAGTTGTGCCTCCCCTGTGAGCGATTTTCGTTTGTATATTTTTTTTGTTAAAATTAAATCATGTTTTTACCTAAATGCCATGTCCCGAGTAGTCCGTCTGCCTTCCTGGGAGAACGACCCCGCAGCAAGCTGCAACCCCCCCCCAATCGTGACATAAAATACTTCTTACCATTAATGTGACTTCTTGAACAGGTGCGGTAGAAAACGGATGGATGGATATAAATGCATGAGAATGTTTTATGTTTTGCACGTTATTTTTAGCACTGGGATTACCAGCGGAATTATTCATAATTATCGCGTTAAGCAATGTCAGCTAAGACTTATCCGAGAGCCAGATGCAGTCATCAAAAGAGCCACATCTGGCTCTAGAGCCATAGGTTCCCTACCCCTGGACTAGAGGTACCAAAGTACATGTTTTATGGCCCATATCACAGCTCAGTATGTTTTTAATTGAAAGTACTGACGTTTCTCAGATTCCTTTGAACAATGACAAATGGTCAGATCTGGGGGACAAATAAGTCTGACAAAATAAGGCTTTTTTTTCACATCTTACCTCTGTGCCTCAGCCCCTTTGCTATCATGCCGTTTGTGGAAGCCTTGAAGCCCTGCGACAAACAACATCATCAGACGGAGTGGCAACAGCTGAGGGAGAGACCCAACAATTGCAGTTTCTGCAGCACTTTGCAAATCACTTTCAATTCTCCTCGCGTCAAAACGAAATAAACCCACAGAAAGCTCTCTTTGTGTTTGGAACGTGTGCGTTTGGAAGTTCACAGCAGGCAAATGCATATGAGCAAGTGAGCAGTGTGTGTGTGTGTGTGTGTGCAACCCTCCTCAGGTGCTACACAGCTTGGAACACACACACACACACACACACACACACACACACACACGCCTGACCTCTGGACAGTGTTCTGTCATCCTGGCTCGCCTCTTGTCATTTCTAGTCTTACACATCCAAAACACTCTGAACACAAACCACTAAATGATAGCTGCAGGCTGCAAGAACGTGTGTGTGTGTGTGTGTGTGGGTGTGTGTGTGTGTGTGTGTGTCTAAGAGAGAAAACAGAAAAAGGAGACGGTGCGGCGATTGTATGAATGGTATAATGTGCATGTGTGTGTGTGTGTGTGTGTGTGTGTGTGTGATGACCCAAGGCAGGGCTAGATGGATGAATGTTGTGACCTCCCTACAGCGGTGCACTCGCGCTTATTTACACAAAGCACCCTTAGGTGTGGAGCTGTTTTGAGTGGGTGAGTGATACACGCCTCCAAAGTTTGCCTGCAACATTGAGCGCACGTACGTAGAATTCATGCAAGCGCTACAGAAAAAGACAGCTATTGTTAAAACATATTTGCGTTTCCCAAGCTAGGCCTTCAGCGGGGCGGCATGGCGTAGTGGGTAGAGCGGCCGTGCCAGAAACCTGAGGGTTGCGGGTTCGCTCCCCGCTTCTTGACATCCAAATCGTTGCCGTTTGTGTCCTTGGGCAGGACACTTCACCCTGGACCCCGGTGCCGCTCACACTGGTGAATGAACATACTTGCCAACCTTGACACCTCTGATTTCGGGAGGTGGGGGGCGTGGTCCAAGGTGGGGCGGGGGCGTGGTTAAGAGGGTAGGAGTATATTTACAGCTAGAATTCACCAAGTCAAGTATTTCATATGTATATATATATATATATACATATATATATATATATATATATAGCCATCCATTTTTCTACCGCGTATGTCGCGGGGGGCGCTGGTGCCTATCTCAGCTATCACATGGTTTCATAACATTTGACGAGTCTGTAAATTCTAAGTAGGTTTGATAAAATTATTTAATATGATTCAAATCAAGAGTAAGATTACTTATTCAGGGTTCATATTGGAGTGGGCCTCTCTGGAGTGGCAAAGTTAAGCCCCGGGGTCAAAAAGGTTAAAAACCCCTGACCAGCTTTTTTGGTGTATTGATAGTGATCTGATTCCAGAAAACACAGTGAGATGTTCTACCTCTTGTGCGAAAAACAAAATTATAAAATGACTTAAGACATTAAAATGACTATTAAAACATTTAAAAACACAACAACCAACTTCTAAAACATTAAAAATGACACTGAATCACATAAAATGACTCCAAAGAGATGCACAGTGACATCTAAAACGTAAATTACTCCTAAACACATAAGACTCCTAAAACACATACAGACTCCTAAAACACGTAAAAAGACTCCTAAAACACGTAACAAGACTCTTAAAATACATAAGACTCCTAAAACACATACAGACTCTTAAAACACGTAAAAAGACTCCTAAAACACGTAACAAGACTCCTAAAACACATAAGACTCCTAAAACACATACAGACTCCTAAAACACGTAAAAAGACTCCTAAAACACGTAACAAGACTCTTAAAATACATAAGACTCCTAAAACACATACAGACTCTTAAAACACGTAAAAAGACTCCTAAAACACGTAACAAGACTCTTAAAACACATAAGATTCCTAAAACACATACAGACTCCTAAAACACGTAAAGACTCCTAAAACACGTAATAAGACTCTTAAAACACATAAAACTCCTAAAACACATACAGACTCTTAAAACATGTAAAAAGACTCCTAAAACACGTAACAAGACTCCTAAAACACATAAGACTCCTAAAACACATACATACTCTTAAAACGTAAAACGACTCCTAAAACACGTAACAAGACTCCTAAAACACATACATACTCTTAAAACGTAAAACGACTCCTAAAACACGTAACAAGACTCCTAAAACACATACAGACTCCTAAAACATGTTAAAAGTCTCCTAAAACACGTAACAAGACTCCTAAAACACATAAGACTCCTAAAACACATACAGACTCTTAAAACATGTAAAAAGACTCCTAAAACACGTAACAAGACTCCTAAAACACATAAGACTCCTAAAACACATACATACTCTTAAAACGTAAAAAGAATCCTAAAACACGTAACAAGACTCCTAAAACACATAAGACTCTTAAAACACATACAGACTCCTAAAACACGTAAAAAGACTCTTAAAACACTTAACAAAACTCCTAAACAAACAAGACTCCTAAAACACATACAGACTCCTAAAACATGTTAAAAGTCTCCTAAAACACGTAACAAGACTCCTAAAACACATAAGACTCCTAAAACACATACAGACTCCTAAAACACGTAAAAAGACTCCTAAAACACGTAACAAGACTCTTAAAATACATCCATCCATCCATCCATCTTCTTCCGCTTATCCGAGGTCGGGTCGCGGGGGCAGCAGCCCAAGCAGGGAAGCCCAGACTTCCCTCTCCCCAGCCACTTCTTCTAGCTCTTCCCGGGGGATCCCGAGGCGTTCCCAGGCCAGCCGGGAGACATAGTCTTCCCAACGTGTCCTGGGTCTTCCCCGTGGCCTCCTACCGGTTGGACGTGCCCTAAACACCTCCCTAGGGAGGCGTTCGGGTGGCATCCTGACCAGATGCCCGAACCACCTCATCTGGCTCCTCTCGATGTGAAGGAGCAGCGGCTTTACTTTGAGTTCCTCCCGGATGACAGAGCTTCTCACCCTATCTCTAAGGGAGAGCCCCGCCACACGGCGGAGGAAACTCATTTCGGCCGCTTGTACCCGTGATCTTATCCTTTCGGTCATGACCCAAAGCTCATGACCATAGGTGAGGATGGGAACGTAGATCGACCGGTAAATTGAGAGCTTTGCCTTCCGGCTCAGCTCCTTCTTCACCACAACAGATCGGTACAACGTCCGCATTACTGAAGACGCCGCACCGATCCGCCTGTCGATCTCACGATCCACTCTTCCCCCACTCGTGAACAAGACTCCTAGGTACTTGAACTCCTCCACTTGGGGCAGGGTCTCCTCCCCAACCCGGAGATGGCACTCCACCCTTTTCCGGGAGAGAACCATGGACTCGGATTTGGAGGTGCTGATTCTCATTCCGGCCGCTTCACACTCGGCTGCGAACCGATCCAGTGAGAGCTGAAGATCCCGGCCAGATGAAGCCAACAGGACCACATCGTCTGCAAAAAGCAGAGACCTAATCCCGCGGCCACCAAACCGGAACCCCTCAATGCCTTGACTGCGCCTAGAAATTCTGTCCATAAAAGTTATGAACAGAATCGGTGACAAAGGGCAACCTTGGCGGAGTCCAACCCTCACTGGAAACGTGTCCGACTTACTGCCAGCAATGCGGACCAAGCTCTGACACTGATCGTACAGGGATCGGACTGCCATAATAAGACAGTCCGATACCCCATACTCTCTGAGCACTCCCCACAGGACTTCCCGAGGGACACGGTCGAATGCCTTCTCCAAGTCCACAAAGCACATGTAGACTGGTTGGGCAAACTCCCATGCACCCTCAAGAACCCTGCCGAGAGTATGGAGCTGGTCCACAGTTCCACGACCAGGACGAAAACCACACTGTTCCTCCTGAATCCGAGGTTCAACTATCCGGCGTAGCCTCCTCTCCAGTACACCTGAATAAACCTTACCGGGAAGGCTGAGGAGTGTGATCCCACGATAGTTGGAACACACCCTCCGGTCCCCCTTCTTAAAGAGAGGGACCACCACCCCGGTCTGCCAATCCAGAGGTACCGCCCCCGATGTCCACGCGATGCTGCAGAGTCTTGTCAACCAAGACAGCCCCACAGCATCCAGAGTCTTAAGGAACTCCGGGCGGATCTCATCCACCCCTGGGGCCTTGCCACCGAGGAGCTTTTTAACTACCTCAGCAACCTCAGCCCCAGAAATAGGAGAGTCCACCACAGATTCCCCAGGCACTGCTTCCTCATAGGAAGACGTGTTGGTGGGATTGAGGAGGTCTTCAAAGTATTCCTTCCACCTATCCACAACATCCGCAGTTGAGGTCAGCAGAACACCATCCGCACCATACACGGTGTTGACAGTGCACTGCTTCCCCTTCCTGAGGCGGCGGATGGTGGTCCAGAATCGCTTTGAAGCCATCCGGAAGTCATTTTCCATGGCTTCCCCAAACTCTTCCCATGTCCGAGTTTTTGCCTCTGTGACCGCCGAAGCTGCACACCGCTTGGCCTGTCGGTACCTGTCCACTGCCTCTGGAGTCCTATGAGCCAAAAGAACCCGGTAGGACTCCTTCTTCAGCTTGACGGCATCCCTCACCGCTGGTGTCCACCAGCGGGTTCTAGGATTACCGCCACGACAAGCACCAACTACCTTGCGGCCACAGCTCCGATCAGCCGCCTCGACAATAGAGGTGCGGAACATGGTCCACTCGGACTCAATGTCCAGCACCTCCCTCGTGACATGTTCAAAGTTCCTCCGGAGGTGGGAATTGAAACTTTCTCTGACAGGAGACTCTGCCAGACGTTCCCAGCAAACCCTCACAATGCGTTTGGGCCTGCCAGGTCTGTCCGGCATCCTCCCCCACCATCGCAGCCAACTCACCACCAGGTGGTGATCGGTAGAAAGCTCCGCCCCTCTCTTTACCCGAGTGTCCAAAACATGAGGCCGCAAATCCGATGACACAACTACAAAGTCGATCATGGAACTGCGGCCTAGGGTGTCCTGGTGCCAAGTGCACATATGGACACCCTTATGTTTGAACATGGTGTTTGTTATGGACAAACTGTGACGAGCACAGAAGTCCAATAACAAAACACCACTCGGGTTCAGATCCGGGCGACCATTCTTCCCAATCACGCCTCTCCAGGTTTCACTGTCGTTACCAACATGAGCGTTGAAGTCCCCCAGTAGGACAAGGGAATCACCCGGGGGAGCACTCTCCAGTACTCCCTCGAGTGTACCCAAAAAGGGTGGGTACTCTGAACTGTTGTTTGGTGCGTAAGCACAAACAACAGTCAGGACCCGTCCCCCCACCCGAAGGCGGAGGGAGGCTACCCTTTCGTCCACTGGGTTGAACTCCAACGTGCAGGCTTTAAGCCGGGGGGCAACCAGAATTGCCACCCCAGCCCGTCGCCTCTCACTGCCGGCCACGCCAGAGTGAAAGAGAGTCCAGCCCCTTTCAAGAGAAGTGGTTCCAGAGCCCTTGCTGTGCGTTGAAGTGAGTCCGACTACATCCAGCCGGAATTTCTCTACTTCGCGCACTAGCTCAGGCTCCTTTCCCCCCAGTGAGGTGACGTTCCACGTCCCAAGAGCGAGCTTATGTAGCCGAGGATCGGACCGCCAAGTGCCCTGCCTTCGGCCGCCGCCCAGCTCACATTGCACCCGACCTCTATGCCCCCTGCTATGGGTGGTGAGCCCATTGGAGGGGGGACCCACGTTGCCTCTTCGGGCTGTGCCCGGCCGGGCCCCATGGGTACAGGCCCGGCCACCAGGCGCTCGCCATCGTGCCCCACCTCCGGGCCTGGCTCCAGAGGGGGGCCCCGGTGACCCGCGTCCGGGCGAGGGAAATCTGGGTCCTTTGTTTTTACTTTTCATAGAGGTTTTCGAGCTGCTCTTTGTCTTAAAATACATAAGACTCCTAAAACACATACAGACTCTTAAAACACGTAAAAAGACTCCTAAAACACGTAACAAGACTCTTAAAACACATAAGACTCCTAAAACACATACAGACTCCTAAAACACGTAAAGACTCCTAAAACACGTAATAAGACTCTTAAAACACATAAAACTCCTAAAACACATACAGACTCTTAAAACATGTAAAAAGACTCCTAAAACACGTAACAAGACTCCTAAAACACATAAGACTCCTAAAACACATACATACTCTTAAAACGTAAAAAGACTCCTAAAACACGTAACAAGACTCCTAAAACACATAAGACTCCTAAAACACATACATACTCTTAAAACGTAAAAATACTCCTAAAACACGTAACAAGACTCCTAAAACACATAAGACTCCTAAAACACATACAGACTCCTAAAACACGTAAAAAGACTCCTAAAACACGTAACAAAACTCCTAAACAAACAAGACTCCTAAAACACATACAGACTCCTAAAACATGTTAAAAGTCTCCTAAAACACGTAACAAGACTCCTAAAACACATAAGACTCCTAAAACACATACAGACTCCTAAAACACGTAAAAAGACTCCTAAAACACATAAGACTCCTAAAACACATACAGACTCCTAAAACACGTAAAGACTCCTAAAACACGTAATAAGACTCTTAAAACACATAAAACTCCTAAAACACATACAGACTCTTAAAACATGTAAAAAGACTCCTAAAACACGTAACAAGACTCCTAAAACACATAAGACTCCTAAAACACATACATACTCTTAAAACGTAAAAAGACTCCTAAAACACGTAACAAGACTCCTAAAACACATAAGACTCCTAAAACACATACATACTCTTAAAACGTAAAAAGACTCCTAAAACACGTAACAAGACTCTTAAAACACATAAGACTCCTAAAACACATAAAGACTCCTAAAACACGTAAAAAGACTCCTAAAACACGTAACAAAACTCCTAAACAAACAAGACTCCTAAAACACATACAGACTCCTAAAACATGTTAAAAGTCTCCTAAAACACGTAACACGACTCCTAAAACACATAAGACTCCTAAAACACATACAGACTCCTAAAACACGTAAAAAGACTCCTAAAACACGTAACAAGACTCCTAAAACACATACAGACTCCTAAAACATGTAAAAAGACACCTAAAACACGTAACAAGAATCTTAAAACACATAAGACTCCTAAAACACGTATAAAGACTCCTAAAACACGTAAAAAGACTCCTAAAACACATAACAAAACTCCTAAAACACATTAAAAGACTCCTAAAACACGTAAAAAAGACACCTAAAAACACATAAAAAGACTCCTAAAACAAATTAAACAGAATGAGGTGTTTGCATCCTTTGCGAGCACATACACTGGTATTTTATTTTTCCAAATGTACTTATGCTGACACAATAAATAGAGAAAAGTCAAATGTCCACTGCAGAAAATACTGGTTGTCAGAACATAGAACAATAAAAAAAAACGAATGAAAAGAAATGTCTGTCCCCTCGGTCCTTAGCTTTCTTAAAAACAATTGAGTCTAATAACTCTGATGTGATATGTCATGATTTATCTCACAGATTTAAAATAACTTTTTATAAAATGAGCTGCAGGCTCAAAATCAACCACGGCTCGTACTTTGGACTCCTTTGCTCTTCTGTAAATCAGAAGGTAATGAATTTTTTCAAAATCTAAACTAAAACAGAAGACTTGATTACTCCTGAGAACCAACGTCCTATTCAGTGGACATGTTTTCTTTCGTTTGTAAATTTTACAAAAATATCCTTTTGTGCATGTCCACAAATGTGTTTATTTTACATGACCCCTTCTTGTTTCTGTAGCTGTGCACATTATTTATGTGTTTGTGTAGCCATTCCTACGTGTTTCTTTCCAGCCCTCCAGCAAGTATCGACAACCTGCTTGTCCCTGCCAAACTTGAAAGGAAAGGCCAATCTCATTTAGCCTTATAAAGTGCCCGCAGCGTCATTATGACCTGCAGCCATTTATAAATCATACTTTAACTCGATCTCTAAGCGCTCACTGACTGCACCATTGATCAGAATAACTCATTCATGCATCAACTGTGGACTTTGGCAACATTTGAAGCAAAAAGGAGATCAAATGGTACCTCGCTCTGCAGCTTGAGACTTCTATTTATGAGACATCTATTTATGAGACATCTATTTATGAGACATCTATTTATGAGACATCTCTAAGCCAACAGAAATGTGAATGACTATTTATTTTTGTCAAACTGTCAATTCCGTATTTCTCTCCCACCCACTCGTCGCCGTTGAAGACATCTGCATGGGAACAATCAGCAGCTCATGTTTACTGATTCACTCAATCAGTTATCACTTCTCCCTTGAGATGTAAGGTCCCTGTCCACTGCCTAGTCAGTGCGTGTGTGAGTGTGTGTGTGTGAACAATGGGGAACATCCCAGAGAGAACCACGCGGAACGTGTTGATCGATCCTCTGCAATTACCAGCCAATCGAAATGTGATTTATTTCCCAAGGAATCATTTCAATATCAGGAAAGATGGCGTGTAGTGTGTGTGTGTGTGTGTGTGTGTGTGTGTGTGTGTGGAGGGAAGTCTTTGTCAATAAATGAGCTCTTGCTTGCCTATTCAAAGAGCTTCATCCTCCGCTCAAAATAATCCATGTCAACTAATGCATCTTCTTGTTTCAGCAAACCTAAGCACGAACGCACCTGTTGTCCTATCACCGTCTGCTAGTCTCGCTCTCTAACTTCTTGATCTCATCACTAACTTCTTGTCCCCACCCCAAGAATGGGTCAATATCGTTTGTGAGCTTGTCTTATTTCCAAACCTGTGGTCAACTTCTTGCTTTTATTCATAGCATTGTTTCTGGGTGCCTCTCCATCACAACCATGTGTTCCTTGCCTTTGGTCCTAAGTCTTGTTGCCATCTCTACCATCTTGTCCCTATCTCAATAGTTTGGCTTTCATCATCTTGCCTCCATCCCTTGCAACTTGTCTTCATCGCCAACACCTTTTATCCATTCCTCCCATCTTTACAATCATTGGGTTTCTATCCCTAAATTATTGCGTTTTTGTCTTCATCCTATCTCTTGTGTCTCTTCTTAGATTTTAGTTTCCTTTCTCAGCATCCAGTATCCATACCAATCATTTGGTTTCTATCCCTAACTTCTTGCGTTCTTGTCTTCATCCCAGCCCTTGTGTCTCTTCCTAGCTTTTAGTTTCCTCTCTTAACATCTAGTATCCATACCAATCATATGGTTTCTATCCCCAAATTCTTGCGTTCATCCCAAACATTGTCTTCATCCTAGCTCTTGTGTCTCTTCCCAGCTTTTTGTCTCTCCTCTTAGAACACAGTATCAATATCAGTCATTTGGTATCCATCCCTAACTTATTGCGTTCTTGTCTTCATCCTAGCTCTTGGGTCTCTTCCTAGTTTTTAGTCTCCTGTCTTAGCATCCAGTATCAATATCAATCATTTGGTTTCCATCCCTAACTTCTTGTGTTCTTGTCTTTGTCCTAGCTCGTGTGTCTCTTCCTAGCTTTTTGTCTCCTCTCTTAGCATCCAGTACCAATATCAGTCATTTGGTATCCATCCCTAACTCATTGCGTTCTTGTCTTCATCCTAGCTCTTGGGTCTCTTCCTAGTTTTTAGTCTCCTGTCTTAGCACCCAGTATCAATATCAATCATTTGGTTTCAATCCCTAACTTTTTGTTTTCTTGTCTTCGTCCTAGCTCTTGTGTCTCTTCTTAGCTTTTAGTCTCCTGTCTTAGCATCCAGTACCAATATCAGTCATTTGATATCCATCCCTAACTTCTTGCGTTCTTGTCTTCGTCCTAGCTCTTGTGTCTTTTCCTAGCTTTTAGTTTCCTCTCTTAGCATCCAGTATCAATATCAATCATATGGTTTCTATCCCCAACTTCTTGCGTTCATCCCAAACATTGTCTTCATCCTAGCTCTTGTGTCTCTTCCCAGCTTTTTGTCTCTTCTCTTAGCATCCAGTACCAATATCAGTCATTTGGTACCCATCCCTAACTTCTTGTGTTCTTGTCTTCATCCCAGCCCTTGTGTCTCTTCCTAGCTTTTAGTTTCCTCTCTTAGCATCTAGTATCCATATCAATCATATGGTTTCTATCCCCAACTTCTTGCGTTCATCCCAAACATTGTCTTCATCCTAGCTCTTGTGTCTCTTCCCAGCTTTTTGTCTCTTCTCTTAGCATCCAGTACCAATATCAGTCATTTGGTACCCATCCCTACCTTCTTGTGTTCTTGTCTTCGTCCTAGCTCTTGTGTCTCGTCATAGTTTTTAGTCTCCCGTCTTAGCACCCAGTATCAATATCAATCATTTGGTGTCCATCCCTAACTTCTTGTGTTCTTGTCTTCATCCTAGCTCGTGTGTCTCTTCCTAGCTTTTTGTCTCCTCTCTTAGCATCCAGTACCAATATCAGTCATTTGATATCCATCCCTAACTTCTTGCGTTTTTGTCTTCGTCCTAGCTCTTGTGTCTCTTCCTAGCTTTTTGTCTCCTCTCTTAGTATCCAGTACCAATATCAGTCATTTGGTATCCATCCCTAACTTATCGCGTTCTTGTCTTCCTAGCTCTCGTGTCTTTTCCAAGTTTTTAGTGTCCCGTCTTAGCACCCAGTATCAATATCAATCATTTGGTTTCCATCCCTAACTTCTTGCGTTCTTGTCTTCGTCCTAACTCTTGTGTCTCTTCCTAGCCTTTTGTCTCCTCTCTTAGTATCCAGTACCAATATCAGTCATTTGATATCCATCCCTAACTTCTTGCGTTTTTGTCTTCGTCCTAGCTCTTGTGTCTCTTCCTAGCTTTTTGTCTCCTCTCTTAGTATCCAGTACCAATATCAGTCATTTGGTATCCATCCCTAACTTCTTGCGTTCTTGTCTTCGTCCTAGCTCTTGTGTCTCTTCCCAGCTTTCCGTCTCCTCTCTTGCCACCCAGTATCAATATCAATCATTTGGTTTCTATCCCTAACTTTTTGCGTTCTTGCCTTCGTCCTAGCTCTTGTGTCTCTTCCTAGCTTTTTGTCTCCTGTCTTAGCACCCAGTACCAATATCAGTCATTTGGTATCCATCCCTAACTTATTGCGTTTTTGTCTTCGTCCTAGCCCTTGTGTCTCTTCCTAGTTTTTAGTCTCCTCTCTTAGCACCCAGTATCAGTATCAATCATTTGGTATCCATCCCCAACTTCTTGCGTTCATCCCAAACATTGTCTTCGTCCTAGCTCTTGGGTCTCTTCCCAGCTTTTCTTCTCCTCTCTTGGCACCAAGTATCAATATCAATCATTTGGTTTCCATCCCTAACTTCTTGCGTTCTTGTCTTCATCCTAGCTCTTGTGTCTCTTCCTAGCTTTTTGTCTCCTCTTTTAGCATCCAGTACCAATATCAGTCATTTGGTTTCCATCCCTAACTTCTTGTGTCCTTGTCTTCGAGTTTTTAGTCTCCCGTCTTAGCAACCAGTATCAATAACAATCATTTGGTTTCTATCCCCAACTTCTTGCGTTCATCCCAAACATTGTCTTCATCCTAGCTCTTGTGTCTCTTCCTAGCTTTTTGTCTCCTCTCTTATCATCCAGTGCCAATATCAGTCATTTGGTTTCCATCCCTAACTTCTTGTGTTCTTGTCTTCGTCCCAGCTCTTGTGTCTCTTCCCAGCTTTTTGTGTCTTCTCTTAGCATCCAGTATCAATACCAATCATTTGGTTTCCATCCCTAACTTCTTGCGTTCTTGTCTTCGTCCTAGCTTTTGTGTCTCTTTCTAGCTTTTTGTCTCCTCTCTTAGCATTCAGTACCAATATCAGTCATTTGGTATCCATCCCTAACTCCTTGCGTTCTTGTCTTCAGCCTAGCTCTTGTGTCTCTTCCTAGTTTTTAGTCTCCTCTCTTATCATCCAGTGTCAATATCAGTCATTTGGTTTCCATCCCTAACTTCTTGTGTTCTTGTCTTCGTCCTAGCTCTTGTGTCTCTTCCCAGCTTTTTGTGTCTTCTCTTAGCATCCAGTATCAATACCAATCATTTGGTTTCTATCCCTAACTTCTTGCGTTCTTGTCTTCGTCCTAGCTTTTGTGTCTCTTCCTAGTTTTTACTCTCCTGTCTTAGCACCCAGTATCAATATCAATCATTTGGTTTCCATCCCTAACTTCTTGCGTTCTTGTCTTCGTCCTAGATCTTGTGTCTCTTTCTAGCTTTTTGTCTCCTCTCTTAGCATCCTGTACCAATATCAGTCATTTGGTATCCATCGCTAACTTCTTGCGTTCTTGTCTTCATCCTAGCTCTTGTGTCTCTTCCTAGCTTTTTGTCTCCTCTCTTAGCATCCAGTACCAATATCAGTCATTTGGTATCCATCCCTAACTTCTTGCGTTCTTGTCTTCGTCCTAGCTCTTGTTTCTCTTCCCAGCTTTCCGTCTCCTCTCTTGGCACCCAGTATCAATATCAATCATTGGGTTTCTATCCCTAACTTCTTGCGTTTTTGTCTTCGTCCTAGCCCTTGTGTCTCTTCCTAGTTTTTAGTCTCCCGTCTTAACACCCAGTATCAATATCAATCATTTGGTTTCCATCCCTAACTTCTTGTTTTCTTGCCTTCGTCCTAGCTATTGTGTCTCTTCCTAGCTTTTTGTCTCCTCTCTTAGTATCCAGTGCCAATATCAGTCATTTGGTTTCCATCCCTAACTTCTTGCGTTCTTGTCTTCGTCCTAGCTCTTGTGTCTCTTCCTAACTTTTTGTCTCCTCTCTTAGTATCCAGTACCAATATCAGTCATTTGGTATCCATCCCTAACTTCTTGCGTTCTTGTTTTCGTCCTAGATCTTGTGTCTTTTGCTAGCTTTTTGTCTCCTCTCTTAGCATCCAGTACCAATATCAGTCATTTGGTATCCATCCCTAACTTCTTGCGTTCTTGTCTTCGTCCTAGCTCTTGTGTCTCTTCCAAGCTTTTTGTCTCCTCTCTTAGCATCCAGTACCAATATCAGTCATTTGGTATCCATCCCTAACTTATTGCGTTCTTGACTTCGTCCTAGCTCTTGTGTCTCTTCCTAGTTTTTAGTCTCCCGTCTTAACACCCAGTATAAATATCAGTCATTTGGTATCCATCCCTAACTAATTACGTTCTTGTCTTCGTCCTAGCTCTTGTGTCTCTTCCTAGTTTTTAGTCTCCCGTCTTAGCACCCAGTATCAATATCAATCATTTGGTTTCCATCCCAAACTTCTTGTGTTCTTATCTTCATCCCAGCTCTTGTGTCTCCTCCTAGCTTTTAGTTTCCTCTCTTAGCATCCAGTATCAATATCAATCATTTGGTTTCTATCCCCAACTTCTTGCGTTCAACCCAAACATTGTCTTCGTCCTAGCTCTTGTGTCTCTTCCCAGCTTTTTGTCTCCTCTCTTAGCACCCAGTATGAATATCAATCGTTTGGTTTCCATCCCTAACTTCTTGTGTTCTTGTCTCCGTCCTAGCTCTTGTGTCTCTTCTTAGCTTTTTGTCTCCTCTCTTAGCATCCAGTACCAATATCAGTCATTTGATATCCATCCCTAACTTCTGGCGTTCTTGTCTTCGTCCTAGCTCTTGTGTCTCTTCTTAGCTTTTTGTCTCCTCTCTTAGCACCCAGTATGAATATCAATCGTTTGGTTTCCATCCCTAACTTCTTGTGTTCTTGTCTCCGTCCTAGCTCTTGTGTCTCTTCTTAGCTTTTTGTCTCCTCTCTTAGCATCCAGTACCAATATCAGTCATTTGATATCCATCCCTAACTTCTGGCGTTCTTGTCTTCGTCCTAGCTCTTGTGTCTCTTCCTAGCCTTTTGTCTCCTCTCTTAGTATCCAGTACCAATATCAGTCATTTGGTATCCATCCCTAACTTCTTGTGTTCTTGTCTTCATCCTAGCTCGTGTGTCTCTTCCTAGCTTTTTGTCTCCTCTCTTAGCATCCAGTACCAATATCAGTCATTTGGTATCCATCCCTAACTTCTTGCGTTATTGTCTTTGTCCTAGCTCTTGTGTCTCTTCCTAGCTTTTTGTTTCCTCTCTTAGCATCCAGGATCAATATCAATCATTTGGTTTCTATCCCCAACTTCTTGCGTTCATCCCAAACATTGTCTTCGTCCTAGCTCTTGTGTCTCTTCCTAGTTTTTAGTCTCCCGTCTTAGCACCCAGTACCAATATCAATCATTTGGTATCCATCCCTAACTTATTGCGTTCTTGTCTTCGTCCTAGCTCTTGTGTCTCTAGCTAGCTTTTCGTCTCCTCTCTTAGCAACCAGTACCAATGTCAGTCAATTGGTATCCATCCCTAACTTATTGCGTTCTTGTCTTCGTCCTAGCTCTTCTGTCTCTTCCCAGTTTTCATTCTCCCCTCTTAGCATCAAGTATCCATATCAATCCTTCGGTGTTCATCCATAACTTCTTAACTTGGTTGTAATAGTCTTGTCTCCATCCGTTTCCAAGCGTTGTCTCAATGTCAATTAGTTTCCACCCCGAGCTGCCTGCCTCCTTCCATTTTTTAAAGAATATTCTTCAATCTTCTCTTCCTCCCAAGTTTCTTGTCTCAATCATTATTACACCATCATTTTCCAAACTTCTTGTCGTCACCCCTAATGTCTTATTCTAATCCTGCCCATCTTTCTAATTTGCTTTCACTGGTGCGACTGCACCTAATAGTCCATGTTTTCTCTTTGTAGTCCTCCTCCCCCTTTTTTCAAGCACCCCCCTTGCCCCCCAGACCCCCCAACCCTTCTCCTCCAGACTGCTCCCCAGTGAGGCCATCATTCTGAGGTCTTGTCAATACGACCAGTCAAGCAGACAAAATGACCAACTGACCAATCGAGGTATTTTGATTCTTAATCGCCGTGAACCCTCGTCCCGCTCCCGTCCTCCACACCCCCCAAGCCAACTCCTCCCCAATCCTCACTTCCCCATCCTTTTTGGGACACTTAATTAAGTCGCCAAGTGGCTGTCAGGAATAATTTTTCGCCACGGCACAGGGCCGAGGGCCATGGTGGACTTGACATTTGATAATATTGCGTCGCCGCGTTGATTGAAATTGATTTTAGGGGGGAGGGCGACGCCCCCTTGCTCGCTACCGCTGTGATCGTTTGACAACTCTCAGCCAATCAGCCTCAAGGACAGCCCATGGACCCTCGTTCTGTGGCGAGGCAACCTATATTCCTACAAATGACGGCTTGATACGGGCTTTTGTATGTGTGTGTGTGTGTGTGTGTGTGTGTGTGTCAGGGTACCAGGGGTCATGCGTGAAGTACCGTCGCAGGGTCATGGAACTGGCAGTCACTTTTCCAATTAATCCGTTAAACGTGTGTCAGTCCGAGTGTGCGTCTGTATGTATGTACGTATGTACAGTCGTGGTCAAAAGTTTACATATACATAATGTCATGGCTGTCTTGAGTTTCCAATACTTTCTACAACTCTTATTTTTTTGTGATAGAGTGTTTGGAGCACATGTATCACATGGACAAAGATAAGACCTTCTGGAGGAAAGAAATGTAGTCAGATGAAACAAAAATGGAGCTGTTTGGCCACAATACCCAGCAATATGTTTGGAGGAGAAAAGGTGAGGCCTTTAATGTCATGTTCTGGTTTAAGTCATGTTCTGTTTTGACCTTTGGACTCTTTAAGTTCCTGTTTTTTTCCACTCCTGTGAGGACTGGTGGGCATGGTAATGCCGGGTTTGTCCCTCCGTGGATGCGATGACGTGAACATAACAAAAGGTAGGATCTTAAGATATTTATTTAACAAAAAGAGAGCTCTGAACAGAAATGCTGGAGCTAATAAAAAGGCAAACCAAAAACGCTAGTATGAAAACTAGGAAATACAAACAGAAAACTAAACTTGGCATGAAAGCACAAACGAGAAAACAAATCATCAGTAAGAAAACTGGAATAATCAAGTGGCATAGCATGAGAGCTAGCGAGAATAAAAATAGAAAAAGTAGCAGTCGTCACTTGTTGCATGAGAGCAATTTATGAACCCAGGAAGAAAAGAACAAAGAGGCTGTCTTAAATAGGAGGGTGATTAGACAAAACAGGTGTGTGTGGACCGGGATTGGCAGGTGGACTGATGAGTTACCATGGTGACAGGCTAAACAGAAAATAAACAGTCACTTGACGGGGAGTGATACCAGAAAGGAAAAATAACTAATATGTCTAGATACGAGCAACGGATCGCAACAACTCCCTTGTTTTGTTTCCATGGTTACTCATTGGTTTCACCTGTTGCTCATTTGGCAACACACACCTGTGCAATCATGTCACTGTTATTTAAGCCTGTCTTTTTCTGTTGGTCGGCCTGGCGTCATTGTGTTCTTCTCATGCTCTGTCCATGCCAGTTTTTTTCATGCCAAAGTCCTTGCTACCTTTGTCCAGCAATAGTAAGTGTTGTTTGCGTTATGTTCATAGTTTGTTAAAGGGGAACATTATCACAATTTCAAAAGGGTTAAAAAAAAATAAAAATCAGTTCCCAGTGGCTTGTTGTATTTTTTGAATTTTTTTCAAAATTTTACCAGTCCCGGAATATCCCTGAATAAAGCTTTAAAGTGCCTTATTTTCGCTATCTTCGAAACCACTATCTATTTCCCTGTGACGTCATACAGGGCTGCCAATACAAACAACATGGCGGTTACCACATCAAGATATAGCGACATTAGCTCGGATTCAGACTCGGATTTCAGCGGCTTAAGCCATTCAACAGATTACGCATGTATTGAAACAGGTGGTCGGAGTATGGAGGCAGATAGCGAAAACGAAATTGAAGAAGAAATTGAAGCTATTGAGCGAATAGCTATTGACGCTATTCGGCCATAGCGTGGGTGTACCTAATGAAGTGGCGCATAGCATGGCTGCCTTATTAGCATCGCCGGTAAAATGTGCGGACCAAACGATCAGGACTTTCGCATCTTGTGACGCTGGAGCAACTTAAACCTGTCGATTGGTAAGTGTTTGTTTCGCATTAAATGTGGGTATCTAGTTTCAAATGTACATACAGCTAGCGTAAATAGCATGTTAGCATCGATTAGCATAGCATGTTAGCATCGATTAGCTGGCAGTCATGCCGTGACCAAATATGTCTGATTAGCACATAAGTCAACAACATCAACAAAACTCACCTTTGTGATTTCGTTGACTTAATCGTTGTGGGCGTTATCATCATTACTGTCTGATTCCAATCAATGCAAGTCATCAGAATCAGGTAATACACCAACTTATATTCTTGTCTTTGTGAAAGAAAGACATCTATATGTGTTACACATGCTTGTATTATCATTAAACACGTTTAACTTGTTTACAAAAATGTCTTTTTCATAAATAAATACATATAAACGATATGTATAAATGAGGTAGATCCCCTCGAGTTGGTCAATTGAAAAGTAGCTCGCCTGCAGAAAAAGTGTGGGCACCCCTGATGTAGACAATGCTGAAGAAACAAGTCAATGTCAGAAAACCAACACATTTACCTCAACTGCACCAACTTTGTCAAGAGGGGTGGTCAAAAATTGAATCAGAAGCTTGTGGATGGCTACCAAAAGCGCCTTATTGCAGTAAAACTTGCCAACGGAAAAGTAAGCAAATATTAACATTTGGTTAATATTAAAATTTGCTCACATTTTCAGAAGAGCCGTAATGAATTCATAAAAGAAGCAAACTTCATGAATGTTTTTTGTCAGCAAAAAGTATGTGCTCCAATCACTACATCAGAAAAAAATAAGAGTTATAAAATTGATTGGAAAGTCAAGACAGCCATGACGTGATGATCTTTACAAGTGTATGTACACTTTTGACCACCACTGTATGTTTGTTTGTTTGTTTTGTTTTATTTGTTTGTCCAAAGCCTTTGCATGTTGTTGTTGTGTCTTTTCTCCCCCATGTTACTCCGTCCGTCCTTCCCTCGCTAATAGAGGGTAAATGTTAGATGCAAATGATTGTTTTAATTGTTGCTTTATTAATGGGAAGGGAGGTGTTAAGTAAGCAACATTTTTGATGAAATGCCACTCAAAAGCAAGCTGCAGTCAGAATCAATCAGGTTAATTAATTACAAAACGCAGACACGGCAATCAGTGTTTCCATAATGTTTACAATCAGAAGCCGCCATGTTCCAACTTGCACCCACGTGGCCCAGGTGCCAAACATCTTTACTAGGATCTGTCCCAGGGCAAAACTTGATTGTTTTATTTTGGTGTGTTTTGATTTATATATTAAACAAAAGCCATTTTAATTAGTTGTGGAACAATTTTTATCGACTTATTGTTTTGTTTTTAATTAGCCTACATGGAAGTGTCATTTGTTTGTAATGGTTTGTCGGAGTGACATTCAAAGTTTATTACATTTTTCATTAAATAAAGATGCGGGACTAAAGTTAGGGCTATGGAGAGAAGTGGGTAGGGTAGCCAGAAATTGTACTCAAGTACTTTAGAGATTTATTACTCAAGTAAAAGTAAGGAGTAGTCACCCAAATATTTACTTGAGTAAAAGTAAAAAGTATGGTGTGAAAAAACTACTCAAGTACTGAGTAACTGATGAGTAACCTGTTCGTTTAATGATGACGGCAACAAGTAATGCACAAAATAGCAATGAACAAATTCAGAGCCAGGATTATCTCTTAAGCGACTAAAACAATAATATATATTAAATAATATATATTTAGTTTTACACTGTATTGAAAAAAAAATTGAAAATGAATTTTACCTTTGCAACCTCATTATACTATCGGCTTAGTTTAATATTCATAAATGTAAGTTTCTCAATACCCGACCTGTTTTTTGTGCCTTTAAAAAAAGATTTAGAACCCTACATTAAAACACTCTACCTCTAACAACTAAAAAACTGTGAAAACGATGATGCTGTGTCCCAAATTTAAGTTATTTATTGAGATTGAGTGTGCCTATGGCTTTGCACTTTGTTTATTGTATATATATATATATATATATATATATTTTTTTTTTTTGCATTCTATTTTAGTTACTTTGAATTTACAACCCCCTGGCGCTGTTTTGTACGGTTTTTATACTGTTTTGTACTGTTTTTGTACTTACTTTGATTATTATTTTCCATTGTTTGTAAATTTTGAAATGTATAAATATAGGTTTATAAAAAACAAATAAAAAAAAATGTGCAGTTAATCATGTAACCGCCTGGCTCTGTTTGATTGGTGAAACGGAGTCAAACGTCACCAGTGACTGCATTTGATTGGTGAAACGGAGTCAAACGTCACCAGTGACTGCATTTGATTGGTGAAACGGAGTCAAACATCACCAGTGACTGCATTTGATTGGTGAAACGGAGTCAAACGTCACCAGTGACTGCATTTGATTGGTGAAACGGAGTCAAACGTCACCAGTGACTGCATTTGATTGGTGAGACGGAGTCAAACGTCACCAGTGACTGCATTTGATTTGTGAAATGGAGTCAAACGTCACCAGTGACTGCATTTGATTGGTGAAACGGAGTCAAACGTCACCAGTGACTGCATTTGATTGGTGAGACGGAGTCAAACGTCACGAGTGACTGCATTTGATTTGTGAAATGGAGTCAAACGTCACCAGTGACTGCATTTGATTGGTGAAACGCAGAAATGTGATAGATCCTACTTTGAAGGTCTGTCTGACAAAACAAAACAAAGCGTGCATTAACAGATCGATAAAAATCAGTAGCGAGTAGCGGGCTGAATGTAGATAAATGGAGCGGAGTAAATGTAGAGTTTCTTCTCTATAAATATACTGAAGTAAAAGTAAAAGTATGTTGCATTAAAACGACTCTTAGAAGTACAATTTATCCCAAAAGTTACTCAAGTAGATGTAACGGAGTAAATGTAGCGCGTTACTACCCACGTCTGACTGTGGATGTGCGGAGGTATCACAAATCACATTGAAGGACGACACAATGTAAATGTAACGTAGTGCATAAAAAAGTGAGCTAGATTTTGTGTATTAGTTAGCGCAGGGGTAGGGAACCAGATGTAGCTCTTTTGATGACTGCATCTGGCTCTCAGATAAATCTTAGCTGACATTGCTCAACATGATAATTATGAATAATTCCGCAAGTAATCACAGTGCTAAAAATAACGTTCAAAATATAAAACATTCTCATGCATTTTAATCCATCCATCCATTCACCGCACGTGTTCAAGAAGTCGCATTAATGTCTTGTGATCATGTTTTGTTTAGTTATGTTCTGTTTTGCTTAAGACTCCATTGTTTCCTGTTTTTGCACTTCCTTGTTTGCTTTGTTACCATGACTACCAATCAGTTCACCCTTCCTCAGGACTCACGCACCTGATTCATTTGAACTCACGCACCTGTTTTCAATCACCACATCACTATTTAAGCCTGTCTTTTTCCGTTGGTCGTCCTGGCGTCATTGTGTTCGTTCCATGCTCTGTTCTTGTTTCATGCCAAAGTTCATGCTGTTCTTTTCTAGTCAAAGTAAGTCTTGTTTGCGTTATGTTCATAGTTTATGTTAAAGTGTTTTGTTTCTTTAGCCAAGTTGTGCCTCTGCAGTGAGCGCTTTTTGTTTGTACCTTTTTAGTCACAATTAAATCATGTTTTTACCTAAATGCAGAGTTGTCCATCTGCCCTCCAGGGAAACAACCCCACAGAAAGCTGCGACCCCCGGTAAGAAGTATTTTATTTATTATTGGTTAGCTTAAAAAAAACAATGTTATTAAAAGGAATAAGATACTTATTATAGTCTAAACATGTTGGTTTTACTTAATAATGCACACATTTAGTTGTATTCTGTGTTAAAAAATATTTTATTGCTCTCACGGAAATACATTTTAAAATATTTAGCTTTCATGGCTCTCTCAGGCAAAAATGTTCCCGACCCCTGAGTTAACGGAATGTTTTTAACACATGGACATGTGTAATACGGTTTTGTTACATTTATCTTACAAATACTGTAGTTTTCTTCAGTAACAAGTAAGGATGTAACAGCATCCAAATTTCACGGTACAATATTACATATTTAGAACTATAAACATGTATTTTTAAGTGCAAAAAATGTTGTAGGAACCTCTACTGTCTTAAGCAAATATGAAAAAAACAACAAATCAGAGTTGATGTCGTCAAAGTGACAATGTAAACATGCGCTGTAACAAAAGTGACAATTTAAACGTGCGCTGTAACAAAAGTGACAATGTAAACATACGCTATAACAAAAGTGACAATGTAAATATGCGCTATAACAAAAGTGACAATGTAAACATGCGCTATAACAAAAGTGACAATGTAAACATGCGCCATAACAAAAGTGACAATGTAAACATGCGCTATAACAAAAGTGACAATTTAAACATGTGCTATAACAAAAGTTACAATGTAAACATGCGCTATAACAAAAGTGATGATGTGCACATGCGCTATAACAAAAGTGACAATGTAAACATGCGCTATAACAAAAGTGACAACGTAAACATGCGCTATAACAAAAGTGACAAAGTAAACATGCGCTATAACAAAAGTGACAAAGTAAACATGCGCTATAACAAAAGTGACAATGTAAACATGCGCTATAAAAAAAATTGACAATGTAAACATGCGCTATAACAAAAGAGACAATGTAAACATGCGGTATAAAAAAAAGTGACAATGTAAACATGCGCTATAACAAAAGTGACAATGTAAACATGCGCTATAACAAAAGTGACAATGTAAACATGCGCTATAACAAAAGTGATAATGTAAACATGCGCTATAACAAAAGTGACAATGTAAACATGCGCTGTAACAAAAGTGACAATGTAAACATGCGCTGTAACAAAAGTAACAATGTAAACATGCGCTGTAACAAAAGTGACAATGTAAACATGCGCTGTAACAAAAGTGACAATGTAAACATGCGCTGTAACAAAAGTGACAATGTAAACATGCGCTATAACATAAGCGACAATGTAAACATGCGCTGTAACAAAAGTGACAATGTAAACATGCGCCGTAACAAAAGTGACAATGTAAACATGCGCTATAACAAAAGTGACAGTGTAAACATGTACTATAACAAAAGTGACAATGTAAACATGCGCTATAACAAAAGTGACAATGTAAACATGCGCTATAACAAAAATGACAGTGTAAACATGTGCTATAACAAAAGTGACAATGTAGACATGCGCTATAACAAAATTGACAATGTAAAGATGCACTATAACAAAAGTGACAATGTAAACATGCGCTATAACAAAAGTGACAATGTAAACATGCGCTATAACAAAATTGACAATGTAAACATGCGCTATAACAAAAGTGTATTTTAATTTTTAGTGTCCTCTAAGGCAGTGGTTCTCAAATGGGGGTACGTGTACCCCTGGGGGTACGTGTACCCCTGGGGGTACTTATATGTAAAGGGGTACGTGAGATTTTCAAAGGAACAAACTCAGGTATTTTAGGCCGAAAAAGGAAGTGAAGTGTGAAATCCTGATTGAATAGATTTTACTCCTTTTTTTTTGCTCTTCCAAGCCAACCATAGACACGTGACGTCTGGAGCTCAACTCTTCATATGTCCATTGGTGTAATTAGGTTACAGGTGTCACACAGGTGTATTTCCGTCTGAGAGCTGTTCCAAATTCTTGATGAGTTTCTGTCTTTTAACGAGTGTCTAATCACCGTCACTGCTGCAGGCCACAGACAACCTGTGCTAGACAAACACAGTCAGGGAATTGCTTTTATTTCACATTTATGATGTGGTTTTTTCCCCCCCTCCGTTTTGGAATCAGTCCCAACAGGCGTGTGTTTCCACACGGTGTTGGACCATGACGGTTCCGTGATGTTCATGTGAAAAGGGGCGACGGGACGTTTGAAATGGGTTTGGAGATGAAATGTTGAGTCATCAGGTCGGACTAATTCAATTATTTAAAGGAGAACATTATCACAATTTTAAAAGGGTTAAAAACAATAAAAAATCAGTTCCCAGTGGCTTGTTTTATTTTTCGAAGTTTTTTTCAAAATTTTACACCTCCCGGAATATCCCGAAAAACTGCTTCAAAGTGCCTTATTTTCACCATCGTTATATCCACCCGTCCATTTCCCTGTGACGTCATACAGGGCTGCCAATACAAACAACATGGCGGTTACCACAGCAAGATATAGCGACATTAGCTCGGGCTCAGACTCGGATTTCAGCGGCTTAAGCGATTCAACAGATTACGCGTGTATTGAAACAGATGGTCGGAATATGGAGGCAGAGAGCGAAAACGAAATTGAAGAAGAAATTGAAGCTATTGAGCGAATAGCTATTGAAGCTATTTGGCCATAGCATGGGTGTACCTAATGAAGTGGCCCATAGCATGGTTGCCTTATTAGCATCGCCGGTAAAATGTGCTGACCAAACGATCAGGACTTTCGCATCTTGAGACACTGGAGCAACTTAAATCCCTCGATTGGTAAGTGTTTGTTTCGCATTAAATGTGGGTATCTAGTTTCAAATGTACATACAGCTAGCGTAAATAGCATGTTAGCATCGATTAGCGTAGCATGTTAGCATCGATTAGCTGGCAGTCATGCCGCGACCAAATATGTCTGATTAGCACATAAGTCAACAACATCCACAAAACTCACCTTTGTGATTTCGTTGACTTAATCGTTGCAAATGCATCTGCAGGTTATCCATACATCTCTGTGCCATGTCTGTCTTAGCATCGCCGGCAGACACTCTGGCAAATTCAATGGGGGTCTGGCGGCAGATTTCGTGCCAGTGGTGCAACTTGAATCCCTCCCTGTTAGTGTTGTCACACCCTCCGACAACACACCGACGAGGAATGATGTCGCTAAAAGACCGATAAACAGAAGGGCGTTTAATTTGCCAAAATTCACCCCTTTAGAGTTCGCAAATCGGTTAAAAAAATACATGGTCTTTTTTCTGCAACATCAAGGTATATATTGACGCTTGCATAGGTTTGGTGATAATGTTCCCCTTTAAAGGCCTACTGAAACCCACTACTACCGACCACGCAGTCTGATAGTTTATATATCAATGATGAAATATTAACATTGCAACACATGCCAATACGGCCTTTTTAGTTTACTAAATTGCAAATTTTAAATTCCGCGCGGAAGTATCATGCTAAAACGTCGCGGTATGATGACGCGTGCACGTGACATCACGCATTGTAGAGGACATTTTGGTCCAGCACCGTTCACAGATATAAGTCGTCTCTTTTCATCGCATAATTCCAGTGTTCTGGACATCTGTGTTGCTGAATCTTTTGCAATTTGTTCAATTAATAATGGAGACGTCAAAGAAGAAAGATGTAGGTGGGAAGCGGTGTATTGTGGCCGCCTTTAGCAACATAAACACAGCCGGTGTTTCCTTGTTTACATTCCCGAAAGATGACGGTGAAGCTTTACTATGGAACAGAGCGGTCGAGCGAACATGGTTCCCTACCACATGTCAACTGGCAGGTTTCGGTGAGAAAATGGTGGTAAAATATGTCGGCTCTTACCGTAGACATGAGTGGAGAGCTTGCGTCGTTCCTCCTGCACCTGTCAAAGAGGCAGCTGCGGACTCTCTTGCCTCCTCCCACCGGCCGACCCCGACCATCGGGTGCTTCCAAGGTGGAGGAAGCATCGGCTGCCTTCGCCTCGTCGAGAAACCTGGCTTCCCTCGGAGACACTGGCGGTCACTACACGTGTGGCCACACCCCTCCGACCTTCAGGTTGTACAGGTACGACCATATAATCTCCCTAAAACACTAGTAACACAATAAGCAGATAAAGGATTTTCCAGAATTATCCTAGTAAATGTGTTTAATAACATCTGAATCGCTCTGCCGTCTAGTTTTTTCTTTCTTTTCTAGTCATTCACTCCCACTTTCCTCATCCACGAATCTTTCATCCTCGCTCAAATTAATGGGGAAATTGTTGCTTTCTTGGACCGAATCGCTCTCGCTGCTGGTGGCCATGATTGTAAACAATGTTCAGATGTGAGGAGCTCCACAACCTCCACATCGTCTGCTACTTCCGATAAAGGCAAGGCTTTTTTATCAGCACCAAAAGTTGCGAACTTTATCGTCAATGTTCTCTACTAAATCCTTTCAGCAAAAATATGGCAATATCGCGAAATGATCAAGTATGACACATAGAATGGACCTTCTATCCCCGTTTGAATAAGAAAATCTCATTTCAGTAGGCCTTTAAGATGTGATAATAACAGACTTTGTAAATCTGAAAAGGATTAATGACAACCTCTTTATTCGTTTCCCTGGCAGGGCGTGAACTTTGTCATTGCTTAACGAGTACTTTGCTCCTCTGCCTTTATTACGCTTCCAGTACATGATGACACCTCAAGTGGTCCTCCATCCTGTCGGTAATCTACCGCCCCAACGCCCCCAACCCCCACTTTCCTGCTTCCGCTTTATGTCCGACCGCCAGGTTATTAACCCCTGGCCCTTCATCTCTGCTCCATCACTTTGGCAGTGATTAGGAGGTCATCCCTCTCCTCCATTCACAAACACACACTAAAACTGTGCAGACGATAGTTGCTACTTCCAAATTAAAATGAACTGTGACTAAACTAATAATGTGTAGATCTACAGTATGACCCTTTTAATGCAGCCATGTTCAACAACACACGCAATACCATAAGCATGATGAAGGAATATTTGATCCCCTGTTGAATTTGTGAGTTCTGCCTCTTTGAAAGCTATAACAGGTCCTTAAAGGCCTACTGAAATGAGATTTTCTTATTTAAACGGGGATAGCAGGTCCATTCTATGTGTCATACTTGATCATTTCGCAATATTGCCATATTTTTGCTGAAGGGTTTTTAGTAGAGAACATCGACGATAAAGTTGGCAACTTTTGATCGCTAATACAAAAGCCTTGCCTGTACCGGAAGTAGCAGATGATGTATGCGTGACGTCACGGGTTGTAGGGCTCCTCACATCCTCACATTGTTTATAATCATAGCCAGCAGAAAAAGCTATTCGGACCGAGAAAGCGACAATTTCCCCATTAATTTGAGCGAGGATGAAAGATTTCTGGATAAGGAAAGTTAGAGTGAGGCACTTAAAAAAAAAAAAAAAAGAAAGAAAAAGCGATGGCTCCGGGCGGCGGCAGTGGTAGCGTTTCAGATGTAATTAGACACATTTACTAGGATAATTCTGGAAAATCCCTGACCTGCTTATTGTGTTAATAGTGTTTTAGTGAGATTCTAATGATGGCTGCGGTGAACACCAGTTTCTCAGAGGGAAGCCAATGGAGGAGCCAAGATCACAGCTGCCTTTTTGACAGCTACAGGAGAAGGTCCCATAATCCACTGAAGTCTCCGATAAGAGCTGACTTATTATCACAATTTTCCCATCAAAAAACTTGCTGGTTGACGCAGAGAAACATGTTCGCTTGACCACTCTGTGTTAAAGCTTCATAACAAAGAAACACCGGCTGTGTCTCGGTGCTAAAGGCAGCTGCAATCCACCGTTTTCCACCAACAGCATTCTTCTTTGATGTATCCATTATTAATTGAACAAATTGCAAAAGATTCAGCAACACAGATGTCCAAATTACTGTGTAATTATGCGATGAAAGGGGACGACTTTTAGCCGTAAGTGGTGTTGGGCTAATTATGTCCCCTCCAACCAATAACGTCACAAACACACGTCATCATACGCTTCATCATTCCGCGACATTTTCAACAAGAAACTCGGCGGGAAATTTAAAATTGTAATTTAGTAAACTAAAAAGGCCGTATTGACATGTGTTGCAATGTTAATATTTCATCATTGATATATAAACTATCAGACTGCGTGGTCGGTAGTAGTGGGTTTCAGTAGGCCTTTAATTGGAACTGATAGACAAATATAATTTAAAAAGGAGGAAAACATGAAGAAACCAAATGAGTAGAAATGCTATGGATGACTAAAATATGCAATGGCTTTTATACTTCCTGTTTTGATTGATGGATTGAAACATTTATTAGTAGATTGCACAGTACAGTACATATTCCGTACAATTGACCACTAAATGGTAACACCCCAATAAGTTTTTCAACTTGTTTAAGTCGGGGTCCACGTTAATCAATTCTTGGTACAAATATATACTATCAGCATAATACAGTCATCACACAAGTTAATCATCATAGTATGTACATTGAATTATTTACATTATTTACAATCTGGGGGGTGGGATGAGGAGCTTTGGTTGATATCAGTACTTCAGTCATCAACAATTGCATCAACAGAGAAATGGACTTTGAAACAGTGTATGTCTTACTTCAATCAATCAATCAATGTTTACTTATATAGCCCTAAATCACTAGTGTCTCAAAGGGCTGCACAAACCACCACGACATCCTCGGGCAAGGAAAACTCACACCCAGTGGGACATCGGTGACAATAATGACTATGAGAACGTGATACTGTGATACTGATGATACTGATGACTATGAGAACATATGAGAACATGATACTGTGAAAGATCAATCCATAATGGATCCAACACAGTCGCGAGAGTCCAGTCCAAAGCGGATCCAACACAGCAGCGAGAGTCCCGCTCACAGCGGAGCCAGCAGGAAACCATCCCAAGCGGAGGCTGATCAGCAGCGCAGAGATGTCCCCAGCCGATACACAGGCGAGCAGTACATGGCCACCGGATCGGACCGGACTCCCTCCACAAAGGAGAGTGGGACATAGAAGAAAAAGAAAAGAAACGGCAGATCAACTGGTCTAAAAAGGGAGTCTATTTAAAGGCTAGAGTATACAAATGAGTTTTAAGGTGAGACTTAAATGCTTCTACTGAGGTAGCATCTCGAACTGTTACCGGGAGGGCATTCCAGAGTACTGGAGCCCGAAATGAAAAAGCTCTACAGCCCGCAGACTTTTTTTGGGCTTTGGGGATCACTAATAAGCCGGAGTCCTTTGAACGCAGATTTCTTGCCGGG
The DNA here is from genome assembly GCF_033978795.1 of Nerophis ophidion. NCBI lineage: Eukaryota > Metazoa > Chordata > Actinopteri > Syngnathiformes > Syngnathidae > Nerophis > Nerophis ophidion. Next base: position 42,384,571 of record NC_084627.1, on the reverse strand, counting down.
ACATATGGTACAATACAATCGGCAAGATAGGATGGAGCTAGACCGTGTAGTATTTTATACGTACGTAGTAAAACCTTAAAGTCACATCTTAAGTGCACAGGAAGCCAGTGCAGGTGAGCCAGTACAGGCGTAATGTGATCAAACTTTCTTGTTCTTGTCAAAAGTCTAGCAGCCGCATTTTGTACCAACTGTAATCTTTTAATGCTAGACATGGGGAGACCCGAAAATAATACGTTACAGTAGTCGAGGCGAGACGTAACAAACGCATGGATAATGATCTCAGTGTCTTTAGTGGACAGAATGGAGCGAATTTTAGCGATGTTGCGGAGATGAAAGAAGGCCGTTTTAGTAACGCTTTTAATGTGTGCCTCAAAGGAGAGAGTTGGGTCGAAGATAATACCCAGATTCTTTACCGTGTCGCCTTGTTTAATTGTTTGGTTGTCAAATGTTAGAGTTGTATTATTAAATAGAGTTCGGTGTCTAGCAGGACCGATAATCAGCATTTCCGTTTTTTTGGCGTTGAGTTGCAAAAAGATAGCGGACATCCATTGTTTAATTTCATTAAGACACGCCTCCAGCTGACTACAATCCGGCGTGTTGGTCAGCTTTAGGGGCATGTAGAGTTGGGTGTCATCAGCATAACAGTGAAAGCTAACACCGTATTTGCGTATGATGTCACCTAGCGGCAGCATGTAGATGCTGAAGAGTGCAGGGCCAAGGACCGAACCCTGGGGAACTCCACACGTTACCTTAACGTAGTCCGAGGTCACATTGTTATGGGAGACACACTGCATCCTATCAGTAAGATAAGAGTTAAACCAAGTACTTAGTAGGATATGTACAGCCAGCAGAGAACATAGTGAGTTCAGATAGCATAAGAACACGTATATATATATTACAAATACATTTGATTATTTACATTAGGTTAGTTACAATCCGGGGAAATGGGATGTGAATGGAGGAGGGTAGTAGTAAAGGGTTGAAGTTGCCTGGAGGTGTTGTTTTAGAGCGGTTTTGAAGGAGGATAGAGATGCACTTACTTTTATACCTGTTGGGAGTGCATTCCACATTGATGTGGCATAGAAAGAGAATGAGTTAAGACCTTTGTTAGATTGGAATCTGCGTTTAACGTGGTTTGTGGAGCTCCCTCTGGTGTTGTGGTTATGGCGGTCATTTACGTTAAGGAAGTAGTTTGACATGTATTTCGGTATCAGGGAGGTGTAGCGGATTTTATAGACTAGGCTCAGTGCAAGTTGTTTGACTCTGTCCTCCACCCTGAGCCAGCCCACTTTGGAGAAGTGGGTAGGAGTGAGGTGTGATCTGGGGTGGAGGTCTTAAAGTAACCGGACAAGCGTGTTCTGGGATGTTTGGAGTCTAGATTTGAGGGTTTTGGAGGTGCTGGTGTACCAGGAGGTGCAAGCGTAATGAAAAAAGGGTTGAATGAGAGTTCCCGCTAGAATCTTCAAGGTGCTCGTTCTTTGGTTGACTTTTTGATCACCTTGGTTGCCATTTTATCACAGAAAAGATTGGCCTCTAGAATAGAACCTAGGTAGGTGATCTCATCCTTCTTGGTGATAACAATGTCACCCACTTTTATAGTGAAGTTACTGACTTTATTAAGGTTGATATGTGACCCAAATAGGATGGATTCCGTTTTACCTAAGTGTATGGATAGCTTGTTGTCAGCGAGCCAGGTGCAAATATTAAAAACTCCAAACAGAAAGAATCCGATCTAGATTAAAGGTGGATTGTGCAACAAGATATGGCTTTTTTTTGGTCATTCTAACCCTTTTTAGAATAAATTCTACATTGTCTCTCGGCTAATTGTTGTGCTTTAGGTTGCAAGCAAAAATGTCATATACAGTATAAGCATCAAGTATTGTATTGCTTTTATACAATATGGCTAATCTAAAAGAAATATATATATATATATATATATATATACATATATATATATATATATATATATATATATATATCCATCCATCCATCCATCCATTTTCTACCGCTTATTCCCTTTTGGGGTCGCGGGGGGCGCTGGCGCCTATCTCAGCTACAATCGGGCGGAAGGCGGGGTACACCCTGGAATTTCTTTTTAAATTTTTTTTCAAAAAGATTCGAATTAGCTAGTTTTTCTGTTCTTTTTTCCGGCTGAATTTTGAATTTTAAAGAGTTGCATTTGAAGATAAACTATGATTAAAAATGTAACTTTCATTTTTTTCCTGTTTTCTCCTCTTTTAAATCGTTCAATTAAGATATATATATATATATGTATATAGATTTGTGTATGTATAAAAATGGGTATTTCTGTCTGTCATTCCGTCGTACATTTTTTTTCCTTTTACGGAAGGTTTTTTGTAGAGAATAAATGATGAAAAAAACACTTAATTGAACGATTTAAAAGAGGAGAAAACAGGAACAAAATGAAAGTTACATTTTTAAACATAGTTTATCTTCAAATGCAACTCTTTAAAATTCAAATTTCAGCCGGAAAAAAGAACAGAAAAACTATCTAATTCGAATCTTTTTGAAAAAGAATAAAAACAATTTTTTGGAACATCATTAGTAATTTTTCCTGATTATGATTATTTTTAGAATTTTGATGACATGTTTTAAATAGGCCAAAATCCAATCTGCAATTTGTTAGAATATATAACAAATTGGACCAAGCTATATTTCCAACAAAGACAAATCATTATTTCTTCTAGATTTTGTAGAACAAAAAATTTAAAAGAAATTAAAACATGAAGCTAAAATGAAGAATTAAATTAAAATGTATATATTATTCTTTACAATAAAAAAAAAATATCTACTTGAACATTGATTTAAATTGTCAGGAAAGAAGAGGAAGGAATTTAAAAGGTAAAGAGGTATATGTGTTTAAAAATCCTAAAATCATTTTTAAGTTTGTATTTTTTCTCTAAAATTGTCTTCCTGGACGTTTTAAGAAGCAAATTTAAAAAATAATAGAATTTATTTAAACAAGTGAAGACCAAGTCTTTAAAATATTTTCTTGGATTTTCAATTTCTATTTGAGTTTTGTTTCTCTTAGAATCAAAAATGTCGAGAAAAGTGAGACCAGCTTGCTAGTAAATAAATAAAATTAAAAAAATAGAGGCAGCTCACTGGTAAGTGCTGCTATTTGAGCTATTTTTAGAACAGGCCAGCGGGCGACTCATCTGGTCCTTACGGGCTACCTGGTGCCCGCGGGCACCGCGTTGGTCACCCCTGCTCTAGTTATTTCAAATATGACTATAGAAAGAAATAACTCTTAAATATGGATACATGTAGATATGTATCTCCGTCAGTTCCAATGACTTTTTTCACTTTTATCAAATCATTGCCAATTTATTCACATTTTTACTGATATTCTGTCTGTGTTAGAATAAAAAAAAGGTGTCACCTTGGTAAGAGGGTGAACTTACACAACCAGCAGGGGTGTTTAGGTCCAATAAGTGACATGCATGTGATAGATCCATTGTTTGCCGCAAAGCTGCTGGAGGAAAATATGTTCTATCCTTGACAGCGTCTGCCTGCTGCGTCTCAAATGGACACAACTAGCGAGACGAGAGCGCAGTCATGGGCCGACTGCTGAACAATGAGCTGAAACTTGCTCCGAAGCGCCGTGGCTGAGTCACGTGACCTCTCTCCGTTTGGCCTAATGACGAGTCATCAATTTAACCACCGAATATCGCTGGAACTGATCAGTTTGAATAATGCGAGCATTGCAGTGATTATGTCCTTATTACCAGCCGCTTAGTTTTACCTTTAATAGGATAGCAGGGAAAAAAAATGGATTCTCTTCTAAGGAAACTGCAATTAAATTAATAGAATGGGCGCCCATAAAAACATTCAGCGCGGTGATTTTATGTCTAATTCTTCTGTCTTTTAATAGCCAATCAGCCTCAGTGCAGAAAACTGAAGAGACGGAGCGCGAAAAGGTTGCCGGGGTTGTCAGAAGAGTCTCTCCTCATCACAGAGGTCATTGGCCGCTCTTTGTCCGTCCCATCCCTCGCTCCAGACTGCATCCCCTGCGTCTCGTTAACGCCGCGTACAATTAACGTGTGTTTGTCAGTGTCGCCGCTGCGCTCCAGTGACCGCATCCAGATGACGTTTGGGCAAGGGCGCTGAATCACCGCTTCCCCCGGCAAGTCAAACAATTTAGGACCCCGGCACAAACAATTGAAGCCCAAACACGTTAGCGCCTAATTAACTTCACTGCTGGCCTTCACGTCTCCTCCTGGGACCGCTAAAGATGTTTCTTTCGCCATTCTCCTTGGAAATAAGCGCATTATTATTTCTGCAACAGAAAACGGAGATCCAGATGTTTTTTTTCTAATTCACCGCCAACATTTGTATTGAAAGTTCAAATGCCTCAAGCCCTGTCTATGTTAATAACTCCTTGAACCAATCATTATTTAGCTTAAACCATGAGTCAGCCACTCCAAACCAGGGGTGTCAAACTCAAATACAGAGTGGGCCAAAATTTAAAACTGAACAATCCGCGGGCCAAGGTTGTACAAATTAACCTTTTAATAGTGACCCAAACAAGTTTTGCATTGAATATTGAACAAGCAAGGCTTATATTTATAGTGACATGCAAAATCCTGTTTCAAATAATGATAATAATAATTAAAAAAATATTAATGGCATATCAAATACAATTTGAATAAACATTGAAAACCTGTTTTGTATTTTCAGCCTTCTGAGGCAAATATCAAAATAAACATTTTCCACAGGCTAATAATAAATTTGGAAATAAAATAACAATAATGAACAAGCCTTGAAGGAGCAAGAGAAAGTGTGTGAATCAAACGTTAATTATGGCTCAGTTTGCTACACTAATTTGCTTTAACACTGAATATGGAACAAGCAACGCTTATATAACTTAATAGTGCAAAATCAACTTTCACAAAACAAACGAAAAAACATCATTGGTATGTTAAACAAAATTTAAATAAAAAATGTAATGCCTCTTCTATGTGCAGCCTTTTGAGGTAAATATCAACATTAACTTTTTCCACAGGCTAAAATATTTGAAAATAAAATAACAATGAAGTGGGCGGGGTTGAAGTGGGGGGAGGGTAGCGGTGGGGGGGGGGGGGGTGTATATTGTAGCATCCCGGAAGAGTTAGTGCTGGGTATTTTTTCTGTTCTGTTTATGTTGTGTTACGGTGCGGATGTTCTCCCGAAATGTGAAGTGAAGTGAAACATATTTATATAGCGCTTTTCTCTAGTGACTCAAAGCGCTTTACATAGTGAAACCCAATATCTAAGTTACATTTAAACCAGTGTGGGTGGCACTGGGAGCAGGTGGGTAAAGTGTCTTGCCCAAGGACACAACGGCAGTGACTAGGATGGCGGAAGCGGGAATCGAACCTGCAACCCTCAAGTTGCTGGCACGGCCGCTCTACCAACCGAGCTATGTCGCCCCATGAAATGTGTTTGTCATTCTTGTTTGGTGTGGGTTCACAGTGAGGCGCATATTTGCAACACTGTTAAAGTTGTTTACACGGCCACCTTCAGTGTGACCTGTATGGCTGTTGACCAAGTATGCGTTGCATTCACTTGTGTGTGTGTATGCAAGCCACTCATGTTATGTGACTTGGCCGGCACGCTGTTTGTATGGAGGAAAAGCGGACTTGACAATAGGTTGTAGAGGACACTAAAGACACGCCCCCTGTGTTGTTGTCCTGGTGGGAATCGGGATATTTTCGGGAGGGGCACTGAACTTCGGGAGTCTCAAGGGAAAATCGGGAGGGTTGGCAAGTAGGAGTATTAGAGGTGAATGCGGTGTTACAGCAGCACCGCCGCTGTATAATACCGGCGGGCCAGCTTTAATGTTAATTTATTATTGCCTCAAGGGCCAAATGAAATTTTCTTTTAACAACACTCAATAAACATTTGGAAACTGAAGAAACTAATTGTTGAAGCTTTGAAAGTTGAATTCTTTCCCATTCTTGTTTTATGTAGAGCTTCGGTCGTTCAACAGTCCGGGGTCTCCGCTGTCGTATTTTAAGCTTCATAATGCGCCACACATTTTCGATGGGAGACAGGTCTGGACTGCAGGCGGGCCAGGAAAGTACCCGCACTCATTTTTTATGAAGCCACGCTGTTGTAACATGTGCTGAATGTGGCTTGGCATTGTCTTGCTGAAATAAGCAGGGGCGTCCATGAAAAAGACGGCGCTTAGATGGCAGCATATGTTGCTCCAAAAGTTGTATGTACCTTTCAACATTAATGGTGCCTTCACGGATGTGTAAGTTACCCATGCCTTGGACACTAATGCATCCCCATACCATCACAGATGCTGGCTTTTAAACAGTCTGGATGGTTTGCTTCCCATTTGGTCCGGATGACACAATGTCGAATATTTCCAAAAACAATTTGAAATGTGGACTCGTCAGACCGGGCTTCACGGTGGCAGAGGGGTTAGTGCGTCTGCCTCACAATAAGAAGTTCATGCAGTCCTGGGTTCAAATCCAGGCTCGGGATCTTTCTGTGTGGAGTTTGCATGTTCTCCCCGTGAATGCGTGGGTTCCTGCCGGGTACTCCGGCTTCCTCCCACTTCCAAAGACATGCACCTGGGGATAAGTTGATTGGCAACACAAAATTGGCCCTAGTGTTTGATTGTGAGTGTGAATGTTGCCCGTCTATCTGTGTTGGCCCTGCGATGAGGCGGCGACTTGTCCAGGGTGTACCCCGCCTTCCACCCGATTGTAGCTGAGATAGGCGCTAGCGCCCCCCGCGACCCCAAAAGGGAATAAGCGGTAAAAAATGGATGGATGGATGGACTCGTCAGACCGCAGAACACTTTTCCACTTTGCATCAGTCCATCTTAGATGATCTCAGGCACAGAGAAACCAGCAGAGTTTCTGGATGTTGTTGATAAATGGCTTTCGCTTTGCATAGCAGAGCTTTACCTTGCACTTACAGATGTAGCGCCAAACTTTATTTAGTGACAGTGGTTTTCTGAAGTTTTCCTGAGCCCATGTGGTGATATCCTTTCGAGATTGATGTCAGTTTTTGATACGAAGTTCACGGTCATTCAATGTTGGTTTCCAGCCATGCCGCTTACATGGAGTGATTTTTCCAGATTCTCTGAACCTTTTGATGACATTATGGAGCGTAGATGTTGAAATCCCAAAATTTCTTGCAATTGCACTCTGAGAAACGTTGTTCTTAAGCTGTTTGACTATTTGCTCACGCAGTTGTGGACAAAGGGGTGTACCTCGCCCCATCCTTTCTTGTGAAAGACTGAGCCTTTTTTGGGAAGCTGCTTTTATACACAATTAGCCTGCACACCTGTGGGATGTTCCAAATAAGTGTTTGATGAGCATTCCTCAACTTTATCAGTATTTATTGCCACCTTTCCCAACTTCTTTGTCACGTGTTGCTGGCATCAAATTCTAAAGTTAATGATTATTTGCACAAAAAAATAAATGTTTATCAGTTTGAGCATCAAATATGTTGTCTATGTAGCATATTCCACTGAATATGATTTGCAAATCATTGTATTCCGTTGATATTTACAGCTAACACAATTTCCCAACTCATATGGAATCTGGGTTTGTAGTCATTGGCGTTTGAACTCACGACCTACCCATCTCAGGGCGGCCACTGAGTAGTGAGCTTGTAAGTGGAGGTTACGCTCTGCATGCTTTATAATAATAAATACAATAAAGTAGCCGTGGCGGTGGTCCATTAAAATTACAGTAATTGAACTTCCTGCACGTCCATCACCTGTGGAGCCGGCAGTGCCTACAATTAACAGCTGACTCATTCTCTCAGACCGCACTAATCCTCACACACACACACACACGTGTGTGTACACTCTCCGCGCAGCAGCAAATATCTGAGAGCTAAATCTCCTCCCAACATTGTCTAATTACTTGCAACAACATGGTAGCTGATTAACATGTAATTGCTGCTCTGCACACAGTCCGTCCCTCTCCCCTCGTTAGGGTTATTACCGACTATAATTACCGCTAATGTGCAGAGAGCAAGATGCACATCGGATGTACACAAACATGCAAGGTGCAACATCTCGTCAAGAGAATAGTTAAGCTTGTTTGTTTTTTTTGGGTGGGGGGGTGGACTTAGTGACTGATGCATAAAGCAATAAAAGAGAAATTTAGGCAAGTAAATTAATTTTCTTGATGTTTCCTCATTTAAGAAATTCTCCTCGCAGGAGCCAAAAGCCAGTAATGGCCTTTACGTGTCATCTCATTCCCACACCTGACATTATGATCCCAGGAGTGCGGCCCACAACTTGTTCAAACTCCAACTGCCTTCTTTTTCATTCAATATTTGGATGGTGACTCCAAAATAAAGCGACATGTTATGTTAGAAAAAGTATTTCACGGGCGAACTGCATTTTCCATCCATTCATCCATCTTCTTCCGCTTATCCGAGGTCAGGTCACGGGGGCAGCAGCCTAAGCAAGGAAACCCCGACTTCCCTCTCCCCAGCCACTTCGTCCAGCTCTTCCCGGGGGATCCCGAGGCGTTCCCAAACCAGCCAAGAGACATAGTCTTCCCAACGTGTCCTGGGTCTTCCCCATGGCCTCCTACTGGTTGGACGTGCCCTAAACACCTCGGGTGGCATCCTGACCAGATGCCCGAACCACCTCATCTGGCTCCTCTCCATGTAGAGGAGCAGCGGCTTTACTTTGAACTCCTCCCGGATGAACTGCATTTTACTCTGGAATTTTGCCCATCATCCAAAATCCCTGTGTGAGACGAGACCACATTTTCCCTCTTCTTATTAGAAACAACTGCTAGTAAGAGGCGGCTAACAATGCAGGGTATGGCTTTCATCTACTCCAACTACTAAGTGCTGCTTCATAGCTGTAGTGACTTTGTTATTGTTAGAGCTAACGCCAAGGAACTACTTTTCTGGGGTCGTGACGCATTGTAGTAGTCAGCTACTAGCTATCTTAAACTGCTAATAACTATAGTTGCCACTCACCATAAAATAAAAAGCTATGACAATTGCTGGGCAGGGTGATACCAGATTTGTTCTTTCGTGGATGCGGTCAAGCAAGAACACAGCGTACGGTAAGAAATGAAGATTCATTAAGAAGTAAAACAGATTAAGAAACAGAAAGACTTGTACTAGGCAGAAAAAAACAGAAGCGCTAGCATGGGAGCTAGGGAAATAGCCGAAAAACTTGCTCAAGGGCGCAAAAAGGCAAAACAAAAACTTCTAGCATGAGAGCTAGGGATAAACTAGGCGTAGCGCGAAAGCTAGCGAGTAGAAAACAAAGAATAGCAGTCGTCACTTTTTGCGTGTAAGCAAATTACTGTCCGAGAGTGAATGAACAAAAAGGGCTGGCTTAAATAAGGATGGTGATTAGCAAAACAGGTGTGCGTCTGGAAACCACAGCAGGTGAAAATTATACTTTATTATGGAAACAGACTAAAACAGGAACTAAGGATGTCAAACAACAGAATATGATACAAACACGTAACACAACTAGAACATAGAATGATTCGGGCAACGGATCATAACAAAAGTTGCTATAAAAGATTGTAGCACAAAGCCCGGAAGTTGGCCAGCTTTGAAATGCCATACCAGACCAACTAGATACTGCTGTAAATAGCTCTCTGCCAATAAAATGCAGCATAATATATCGCAACATTGCAAGGAAGTTTTTTATTTTAATTTTTTTTTCTGAGGAGTGTGGGTTATTGAGAATTCATCAATTCTGAAAGATACAACCATCCCACAGTCAGGTTTGCCCCTGACAGTTTGTTTGTGTTTTAGTTTTTCCTGTGTTTGTGTAGTATTTCTTGTCTTTAGTTCCTGTCAGCGCTCTTATTTTGTCTGTCTCCTGTCTTTCTCCCTGAGTGCTGTGTCCCCTCATCTGCGGCTGATTGGCACCTGGCCACACCTGGTGTCAATCAGCCCGATCCTATTTATACCTGTCTTCCTATCCAGTCAGTGCTGGATTATTATCGATGTCACTTCCGTATTGTCGCTCCTGTCGTGTCGTTTCGTGTCGTGTCATTGCAGCGTAGCGGTAAGCTATATTTCGGTATCTGTTTGTCGCTTAATGCCTTTTGTTCCCTGCTTCCGCCTTGTTTTCATTCTACAAGTAACAACTTTTATTTTCCTGCTCGCTACCCGCTAGCTTCCACGCTAGACCCTTTTGTTTTTGCTAGCTTCCATGGTAAGCTCCTTTTGTTTTGTAGCTCCCATGCTAGCTCTTTTAGTTTTGTTGTACCCCTTTTGTTTGTTCTTGCTTAGTGTTTTAGTGGTAAATAAAATGATGTTTTCTCATTCAATGCCTGCCTCCTTATCTGCATCTTTGGGTTCATCACAAACTTTCTCTGACACCCACCCAGTCGGCCTCCCAGTGAGAGCGGACGTTGTAAGTCGCTCTGTTTATCTTCTTATTTGAAACGCCGAGCAACAGCAATATCGCTCCGAGGCTCTCACGAAGTCTCAACACACAAAATAGTCGAAATGCACTCTGAGAAATCAAAAAAGTTGCAAAAAAGTTGTTCAACAGTCTCCTTTATGATATTTTAGCCTTCATATTGCACCACACATTTTCAATATCTGGACTACAGGCAGGCCAGTCTAGTACCCGCACTCTTTTACTACAAAGCCATGCTGTTGTAACATGTGGCTTGGCATCGTCTTGCTGAAATAAGCAGGGGCGCCCATGATAACGTTGCTTGCATGGCAACATATGTTGCTCCAAAACCTGTATGTACCTTTCAGAATTAATGGTGCCTTCACAGATGTGAAGGCACTAATACACCCCCATACCATCACACATGCTGCCTTTTACACTTTGACCCTAAAACAGTCCAGATGGTTCTTTTCCTCTTTGGTCCAGAGGACACGACGTCCACAATTTGAAATGTGGACTTGTCACACCACAGAAAACTTTTCCACTTTGCATCAGTCCAACTTAGATGAGCTTGGGCCCACCGAAGTGTTTCTGGGTGTTGTTGGTACATGGCGTTGGCTTTGCATAGTGGACTTTTTGTCAGGGTGTGTTGGTGACAAACCCCAAGATGCAGAGAAGGCGAGCTTGGTGCTGGAAAACATAATTTAATGTCCAAAAATTTAAAAATAAAGAAGAAACACAAACCAGGAACAAAAAAACTGGAAGCAGGGAACAGGAACCAGCAAACAGGAACTAGGAACAAAAATACAGCACGCTGCAAACAGCTACAGGTTCAACGACAAGCATTAATTACAATAATCCTGTTACGCTTATATATAAATATATATATAGTTCAAGGGTGGACCCCGAGATGCAGAGAATGGAGGCAAGGTTAGCGATAGTGACAAAATAAAATATTTAATACGTCAAAATGGTAACTAAGGAAGATGGGGCAAACGTGCACACCATGGGAAATATAACAAAGGTAGTCTCTCTCAGAGGCTGGCAGGGAAAAGGCCAGGACACATACAGCGTGGCAAAACTAGTCCTCAAAACAAGGAGGCTAGAAAAAAACAAAAACACAAAGAGGTCAAAATACACGAATATACGAGAGCAACATACCAGGGGAGCTGAATATGAGAAGAACATGTCAGAGCGGAGTTCAGGAACAACAGTCGGCAGGGACCAGCTGGCGGTGAAGCGCTTAAATACTACCGGGACATGATTGGCAGCAGGTGTGTCTAGTTGAGGGAAAATAGACTGGGGAAAAAAAACTGACAAACCAGATGAGGAGGCAGGGAGAATACAACAAACACAACAAATCCAGCACTGACTGGAGGAGAAAGCAGGTCTAAATAGTGTCTGGCTGATTGACGCCAGGTGTGGCCAGGTGCCAATCAGCCGCAGCTGAGGGGACACAGCACAGCAGGAAGCAAAGACAAACGCAGAGGAAAAACTAAAACATAGCCAAACTGTTAGGGACAAGCCTGACCGTTTTAACTTGCACTTACAGATGTAGTCCTTGTTTGTGAATGAGTGAGCATTTCATGGAAGCTGCTTTTATAGTCAATCATGGCAGACACCTGCTACCAATTTAGCCTGTCCACCTGTGGGATGTTCCAAATAAGTCTGTGATGAGCATTCTTCACCTTTCTCAGTCTTTTTTGCCACTCGTGCCAGCTTTTTTCGGAATATGTTGCAGGCATCCATTTCCAAATGAGCTAATATTTGCAAAAATAACAACTTTTTAACGTTTAGTATTTTGTCTTTGCAGTTTATTCAATTGAATATAAGTTGAAAAGGATTTGTTGTATTCTCTTTTTATTGAGCATTTACACAACGTGACAATTTCATTGGTTTAGGGTTTTGTCAGGACTTGGACTGTGACTTGGATTGTTTTTCGGATGCAAAGGAAAGTTGGCACGAGCGAGACGTGAATGTAAGTACATATTTATTTATTACTAACACTAAAAAACTACACCAAAAGGCAAACAAAAGGCGCGTACAATGGCGGTACAAAACTAGACTATGAATACAGACAAAGTACAAAAGCAAAACTAAAACAAACCAAAAACTTACGTGGCATGGATAGAATGTTTAAACAGCATGGCTTGGCATGATATGAAAAGTCGCCAGGCTGACTTCCTGGCAACTTCCGGTTTAAATAATAGACATTATAATTACAAACAGGTGTGAGACATGAGGACATGAAAACTAATGAGTTGCTATGGAAATAAGAAAAACAAGGAGGTGCAGGAACAAGAAGTGAATGTCCAAAAAACAAAAACAAACATGACCATATACGTGACAGGTTTTGTATATTACATACAGTAAATACTTACAACATGCATACAAAACAATGTTGGAGGTTTTCGGATGATTTTTTTTTTGGGGGCTTTAAAGACGGCGTAGACTGTATGCCTATTACCTGCATTGTTAGCTGCCTCGCGCTAGTCGTTTTTTTACTATTCAAAATGCACAGAAAAGGGAAAGTTGTGTCCTATGGAGGAGCGTAACAAAAACACAATGCCGTGACAGTAAAAACTCCAACGTGTTGTTTGGATAATGAAGCAACGCCCGAAAAACAAATTATTATAAAAATGTGTTTTTGGGGGGAAATGCTTTAAGTCTCGCATGTCATCAACGCAGATCACATCCCAAATTGTTTTGATACCCTGCAGGGGAGCTGATAAGCAGTAACATATGTTTGCAGCATTTGTTATCCCTCCACTAAAAGCCAAAAGGGGAATTAGAAGTGCTTGTCTGTTTATTAAAGGCCTACTGAAACCCACTACTACCGACCACGCAGTCTGATAGTTTATATATCAATGATGAAATATTAACATTGCAACACATGCCAATACGGCCGCTTTAGTTGACTAAATTACAATTTTGAACTTCCCGCGGAGTTTCTTGTTGAAAACTTCGCGGAATGATGACCGTCGTTTGTGACATTATTGGTTGGAGGGGACATACTAGCTCAGCACCACTTACAGCTAAAAGTCGTCTCTTTTCATCGCATAATTACACGGTAATTTGGACATCTGTGTTGCTGAATCTTTTGCAATTTGTTCAATTAATAATGGAGACGTCAAAGAAGAATGCCGTTGGTGGAAAGCGGTGTATTGCAGCGGCCTTTAGCAACCGAAACACAGCTGTTGTTTTTTTGTTTGTTGTGAAGCTTTAACACAGAGCGGTCAAGCGAACATGTTTCTCTACGTCAACCAGCATGTTTTTGGATGGGAAAATTGTGATATATATATCTTACCGGAGACTTCAGTTGATTATTTGTCCTCCTGCAGCAGCTGTCAAAAAAGACAGCTGTGAGTTTGGCTCCTCGGCTTCTCTCTGAGACAATGGCGTGTTCACCGCAGCCATCCGACTTTGAGGTATGTCTTTACAATCTCACAAAAACACTATTAAAACAATACGCAGATAAGGGATCTACCAGAATTATCCTAGTAAATGTGTCTAATTACATCTGAAACGCTCACACTGCTGCCGCCCGGAGCCGTTGCTTAGTCCTTCACTATCAATATCCTCATCCACAAATCTTTCATCCTCGCTCAAATTAATGGGGAAATTGTCGCTTTCTCTGTCCGAATTGCTCTTACTGCTGGTGGCTCAAATGATAAACAATGCCTTTAAAGGCCTACTGAAACCCACTACTACCGACCACGGAGTCTGATAGTTTATACATCAATGATGAAATATTAACATTGCAACACATGCCAATACGGAACTTTTAGTTTACTAAATTGCAATTTTAAATTTCCCGTGAGTTTCTTGTTGAAAACGTCGCGGAATGATGACGTGCACGCGTGACATCATGGACTGTAAGGAAATATTAGCGCTGTGCACAGACACAGATAAAAGCCGTCTGCTTTAACCGCATAATTACACAGTATTTTGGACATCCGTGTTGCTGAATCTTTTGCAATTTGTTCAATTAATAATGGAGAAGTCAAAGTAGAAAGATGGAGTTGGGAAGCTTTAGCCACACAAACACACGGTGTTTCCTTGTTTAAAATTCCCGGAAGTGAAGCTTTACTATGGATCAGAGCGGTCAAGTGAACATGGATCCCGACCAAATGTCAACCAGCAGTTTTCGGTGAGAAAATTGTGGTAAAAAGTCGCCACTTACCGGAGATCAGCTCAGGTTGTGCCGTCCATACAGCTGACGTCGACTTCCATCAGAGACTGGCCTCAACACACCTGTGGACACACCCTTCCGACAATCAGGTACTATTAAACTCACTAAAACACTAGCAACATAATAGAAAGATAAGGGATTTCCCAGAATTATCCTAGTAAATGTGTCTAAAAACATCTGAATCCGTCCCAATGCAATCGCGTTTTTTTTTTTTTATTAGATTTTTTTTTTTTTTTTTTTTCTAGTCCATTGCTATCAATATCCTGAAATACGAATCTTTCATCCTCGCTCAAATTAATGGGGAAATTGTCGTTTTCTCGGTCCAAATAGCTTTTTTTGTGTCAAGCTGGGACTTGGTCTTGGTTTGTGTCCCCTAGGTGCAAAGCAAAAGGAGTGAAAACGGCGCGAAGGTAAAGACATCTTTATTTTAACACTAAAACTAAAAACAGGAACCAACAAAAAGCGCGCACAATGGCGGTACAAAAAACCGGGCTATGAAACAAAAGACTAGCACAAAGGCTATAAACTACAAACATGAAACAAAAACACTTGCACAGTGGCATGAATAACAACAACTTACGTGGACAAAATGGACAGCATTGCAAGGCATGAAGCAGATAATTGAGGGCGTGAATGAGGTGAAGATCCCAGAATGATGAACATAAAGAAAATTACTTAAATACTGGCTGTGATAATCAGGAACTGGTGTGGGACTGAGGGCAGGGGCGTGACAAGGTGGGAACTAATGCATTGGCATGGAAACAAACAAAACCAGGAAGTGAAAAAAACATGACTAAATGTCCAAAAACTAAACATAGCATGACCAAAACCAAAACATAATTTACAGGCGTGACATTTTGTTGGAGGCTCCCATTAAAAACAATGTGAGGATGTGAGGAGCCATCAACGGGTGATGTCATCGTCTGCGACTTCCGGTAAAGGAAGGGCTTTTCTGTTAGCACCAAAAGTTGCAAAACTTTATCATGGATGTTCTCTACTAAATCCTTTCAGCAAAAATATGGCAATATTGCAAAATGATCAAGTATGACACATAGAATGGACCTGCTATCCCCGTTTGAATAAGAAAATCTCATTTCAGCAGGCCTTTAATGAAACCCACTACTACCGACCACGCAGTCTGATAGTTTATATATCAATGATGAAATATTAACATTGCAACACATGCCAATACGGCCTTTTTAGTTTACTAAAATGCAATTTTAAATTTCCCCGGGAGTTTCTTGTTGAAAACGTCGCGGAATGATGACGTGCACGCGTGACATCATGGACTGTAAGGAAATACTAGCGCTGCGCACACACACACAGCTAAAAGTCGTCCGCATTCACCGCATAATTACACAGTATTCTGGACATCTGTGTTGCTGAATCTTTTGCAATTTGTTCAATTAATAATGGAGAAGTCAAAGTAGAAAGATGGAGTTGGAAGCTTTAGTCGCACAAATACACGGTGATTCCTTGTTTAAAATTCCCTGGAGGTGAAGCTTTACTATGGATCAGAGCGGTCAAGTGAACATGGATCCCGACCAAATGTCAACCAGCAGTTTTCGGTGAGAAAATTGTGGTAAAAAGTCGCCACTTACCGGAGATCAGCTGAGCTTGTGCCGTCCATACAGGTGCCGTCGACTTCCCTCAGACACTGGCGTCAACACACCCGTGGACACACCCCTCCGCCAATCAGGTACTATTAAACTCACTAAAACACTAGCAACACAATAGAAAGATAAGGGATTTCCCAGAATTACCCTAGTAAATGTGTCTAAAAACATCTGAATCCGTCCCAATGCAATCGCGTTTTTTTTTTTTTATTTGATTTTTTTTATTTTTTTTATTCTAGTCCTGAAACACGAATCTTTCATCCTCGCTCAAATTAATGGGGAATTTGTCATTTTCTTGGTCCAAATAGTTCTTTTTGTTGGAGGCTCCCATTAAAAACAATGTGAGGACGTGAGAACCCATCAACGGGTGATGTCATCGTCTGCGACTTCCGGTACAGGCAAGGCTTTTTTATTAGCGACCAAAAGTTGCGAACTTTATCGTGGATGTTCTCTACTAAATCCTTTCAGCCAAAAAATGGCAATATCCCGAAATGATCAAGTATGACACACAGAATGGACCTGCTATCCCCGTTTAAAGAAGAAAATCTCATTTCAGTAGGCCTTTAACTTTTACACTTCCTGTGACTCCAGTGGACTATAAGTCGTCACGTTTACTAATTTACTTTAGGAAAAAGAAAAAAAACGGCGTGCAAAGAAAAAAGAGAGGTGCGTGTGATTTAAAAGTCTGCAACAGCGGGCAATGTTGCTAATGAAAAGGAGTATATCTCTGAAAGGACGGACAATAGCGAGTGCAACTTTTCTCCGGCTAAAAGGCCCTGGCGTGGATGTAAATCCAGCTTAATCTTAACTCTCCAACTAAACTTGCTGTGGAGGAAAGCTCGGAGCGCAAAGCTCCTTTTAACTTCATAATCACTTTCTCCTCCCGCCGGGGGATAATGCTACTACTTGGGGGAGATTTAACCCACGTCTGTCTCCGTCCTCCCCCGACCATCTCTCTTCCTCCGGACCATTAGTGATATTGCCGGCCCGCAAGACCTCCGCGCTAAGTCACTTAATCAAAAGCAATGGCTTGAAAATGGTGTTTGGCCTCTTACGTCTGATTCATTCCTGCGGACCGGAGACGGAGAGAAGGCCGGGGGGAAATAAATGGAGAGCGAGACGGATAAGAAAGGAAGTGAGCGAGTGTCGATGGCGAGGAGAGCGGAGAGAGGACATTAGGCCATGTGTTATCAGCTAAGCAGCAACATGAAGACCATCAGTGGCTTCTCTGGCCCTCTGGGGGAGAGAAGGCCTCCGTTCTTTCAACCACCTCTTGCTGCAACACACCACGTATTAAAGGCCTACTGAAATGAGATTTTCTAATTCAAACGGGGATAGCAGGTCCATTCTATGTGCGATATTGCCATGTTTTTGCTGAAAGGATTTAGTAGAGAACATCGACGATAAAGTTTGCAACTTTTGGTAGCTAATAAAAAAGCCTTGCCTTTACCGGAAGTAGCAGACGATGTGCGCGTGACGTCACCGGTGTGAGGGCTCCTCACATCCTCACATTGTTTATAATGTGAGCCACCAGCAGCAAGAGCAATTTGGCGATTTCCCCATTAATTTGAGCGAGGATGAAAGATTTATGGATGAGGAAAGTTAGAGTGAAGCACTAGAAAAAAATAAAATAAAAAAAATTTAAAAAGGCGAATGCAGTGGGAGTGATTCAGATGTTATTAGACACATTTACTAGGATAATTCTGAAAAATGTCTTATCTGCTTATTGTGTTAATAGTGTTTTAGCGAGATTATAAAGTCAAACCTGAAAGTCGGAGGGGTGCGGTGACCGCCAGTGTCTCCGAGAGAATTAAGCCAAAGGAAGAGCTGAGATGACAGCTGCTGCAGGAGGACGCTAACTCCGCACAAGTCTCCAGTAAGAGCCGACTTAATATTACAATGTTCTCATCCAAAAACTTGCTGGTAGAGAAACATGTTCGCTAAAGCTTCACAAAAAAACAAAGAAACACCGGCAGTGTTTCGGTTGCTAAAGGCAGCTGCAATCCACCGCTTTCCACCAACAGCATTCTTCTTTGACGTCTCCATTATTAATTGAACAAATCACAAAAGATTCAGCAACACAGATGTCCAAATTACTGTGTAATTATGCGATGAAAAGAGACGACTTTTAGCCGTAAGTGGTGCTGGCTAATATGTCCGCTCCAACCAATAACGTCGCAAACACGCGTCATTCTGCGACGTTTTCAACAGGAAACTCCGCGGGAAATTTAAAATTGTAATTTAGTAAACTAAAAAGGCCGTATTGGCATGTGTTGAAATGTTAATATTTCATCATTGATATATAAACTATCAGACTGCGAGGTCGGTAGTAGTGGGTTTTAGTAGGCCTTTAAGTAAAACAAGTTCGAAACTAGAATATCAAGTGTTGCAAAGCTGTGTCATCAACACTCACAAGTATGAAACCGCTTTTTCAAAGTCATCATTACTTATTTCAAACATGAAATAAATAAAAAAAATCATGACTTTGACACATTGTGTCTGATAATTAAAACAGATGACAGCCAAATGGACTTTGCTGTTGTATTTTCAAAGAAACAAGAGGAAAGAGGTACTGATATAGTAGTACAGTTGGCACAGTACAGTAAACTGACAGTTGATATCTAAACATTTAGCATGTGGTGTTTCAAACTATTTTGAACAGAAAGAGTTTATGCACTTTCAGGTAAATTATTCAAAATCACAATTTATATACCAAAATGGATACATGGATGATACAGCAGAGGATTGGGAGAATGTCATGTTGTCAGATGAAACCAAAATAGAACTTTTTGCTATAAACTCAACTTGTCGTGTTTGAAGGTAGAAGAATACTGACTTGCATCCCAAGAACACCAGACCTACTGTGAAGCATGGGGGTGGAAACATCATGCTTTGGGGCTGTTTTTCTGCTAAGGGGACAGGACGATTGATCCGTGTTAAGGAAAGAATGAATGGGGCCATGTATCGTGAGATTTTGAGCCAAAACCTCCTTCCATCAAATAGATCTTTGAATGGTTGACCAAATACTTATTTTCCACCACAATTTACAAATAAAATATTTAAAAATCCTACAAAGTGAATTCCTGGATTTTTTTTTTCACATTCTGTCTCTCACAGTTGAAGTGTACCTATGATGAAAATTACAGACCTCTGTCATCATTTTAAGTGGGAGAACTTGCACAATCGGTGGCAGACTAAATATTTTTTTGCCCCACTGTATCTTACTGGAGACATCAGTGGATTATGTGTCATCCTGCAATAGCTGTCAAAAAAGGCAGCTGTGAGCTTGGCTCCCCCCTTCTCTCTGAGACACTGGCGTGTTCACCGCAGCCATCGGACATCGAGGTATGTCTTTACAATCTCACTAAAACACTATTAAAACAAGAGCAGATAAGGGATCTTCCAGAATTATCTGAGTAAATGTGTCTAATTACATCTGAAACACTCACACTGCCGCCGCCCGGAGCCGTCGCTTTTTTTTCTTTTCTAGTCCTTCTTTATCAATATCCTCATCCATGAATCTTTCATCTTCGCTCAAAATAATGGGGAAATTCTCGCTTTCTCAGTCCGAATCGCTCTAGCTGCTGGTGGCCATGATTGTAAACAATGTGAGGATGTGAGGGAGCCCTACAACCCGTGACGTCACACGCACATCGTCTGCTACTTCCGGTACAGGCAAGGCTTTTTTATTAGCGACCAAAAGTTGCGAACTTTATCGTCGATGTTCTCTACTAAATCCTTTCAGCAAAAATATGGCAATATCGCGAAAATATCAAGTATGACACATAGAATGGACCTGCTATCCCCGTTTAAATAAGAAAATCTCATTTCAGTAGGCCTTTAAAATACATTAATTTAAAAAGTATTTCCTGGAAAGGTTTGAGATTGAGACCTTTATAGAATAACAATGACACTAAATAAAGTTATCTTCCTGATGCATGAAACCTGCAATGACAAAATCCATGCAAAAGTTGGTTTGCGAAAATAATAAAAAAAAACTAATGTTACAACATGCATTTACAAATTTAATTTCATCATCATTTAAATCCGCCCATCGGGAGGCGAATGGAACATAAGGAGCGGCAGATTAAGTACACACGCACGCACACAGATGTACTTGTTTGCTTATTAACGCAACAAAATAGAAGTTTCCTTCCAGCCTTCGCCGCAGCTGACAGGACGACATGATGGACCGTTGGTGCAGCGGAGGAAGGAGAGCAAAGGAAAGGAAATTGTTCCCGTGTGGTTGACTTCATCATCATACATCTTTCAAAGAAAGAAAAGAGTAAACGACGGTCGTATGCGCACTCAAAGAAATACCATCTGCAAAAATACGACTGACGATTTGTCAAAAGAGGGGAAAACCTGCGACTTCTTAGGGAAAGACGCATCATCTAAAGCCGTGCATCAATAATGCACTCTGACATTCACTAAGCTTTTAACTTTAATGCTTGTGCCAGTTGAAGAAGAGTTTTGTCTCCAAAAGTAGAAAAACCCACAAAGCTGAGGATTGAAAAGATGGGTTAAAAGTCATAAATTGAATTGAATTTTCATAATTATAGTAAAAGTCCACAACTGTCATGAATTACCCTATAATGCCCGTCAGTAATCTCTGACCACTCAAGATGATCGTTGACCTCATTTGCTAATTGAGAAATGGAACGATTGAAGAGAGCAAAGGCTTAAAATTTGAGATCAAAGACCAGATATGTTCTCACTAATTTCTCTTCATTAATGGCAGTCTATCCTTCCATACTTAATTCTTCTGTCTGATCGGAGTGTCCACAGTCTTTTGGGATGTTGGACATTGTAAAGGAATTCTATTTTAGATCAAGGGTCACCAACCCGTATGGACCAAAAAAATAGCTCAAAAAGCAGCACTTAACAGTGAGCTGCCTCTATTTTTAAAATTGTATTTATTTAGGAGCAAGCCAGTCTCGCTTTGCTCGACATTTTTAATTCTAAGAGGGACAAAACTCAAATAGAATTTGAAAATCTAAGAAAATATTTTAAAGACTTGGTCCTCACTTGTTTAAATAAATTCATTTATTTTTTTAATTTGCTTCTTATAACTTTCAGAAAGACAATTTTAGAGAAAAAATACAACCTTAAAAATTATTTCAGGATTTTTAAACACATACCTTTTTACCTTTTAAATTCCTTTCTCTTCTTTCCTGACAATTTAAATCAATGTGCAAGTATTTTTTTTTTATTGTAAAGAATAATGAATACATTTTGATTTAATTCTTCATTTTAGCTTCTGTTTTTTCGACAAAGAATATTTGTGAAATATTTCTTCAAACTTATGATTAAAATAAAATAAAAAACATTCGGGCAAATCTAGAAAATGTTTAAAATCAAATTTAAAACTTATTTCAAAGTCTTTTGAATTTCTTTTAAAAAATTTGTTCTGTAAAATCTAGAAGAAATAATGATTTGTCTCTGTTAGAAATATAGCTTGGTCCAATTTGTTATATATTCTAACAAAATGCAGATTGGATTTTAACCTATTTAAAACATGTCATCAAAATTCTGAAATTAATCTTAATCAGGAAAAATTACTAATGATGTTCCATAAATTCTTTTTTAAATTTTTTCAAAAAGATTCGAATCAGCACATTTTTCTCTTCATTTTTTTTTTTGGTTGAGTTTTGAGTTTTAAAGAGTCGAAATTGAACATAAACTATGTTTCAAAATCTAATTTGAATTTTTTTCGTTTTTTCTCCTCTTTTAAACCATTCAATTAAGTGTTTTTTTCATCATTTATTCTCAACAAAAAAACCTTCCGTAAAAGGAAAAAAAACTTAAGACGGAATGACAAACAAATATCAATTTTTTTTATATACCTGTATATATAGATTTATTTATTAAAGGTAAATTGAACAAATTGGCTATTTCGGGCAATTTATTTAAGTGTGTATCAAACTGGTAGCCCTTCGCATTAATCAGTACCCAAGAAGTAGCTCTTGGTTTCAAAAAGGTTGGTGACCCCTGTTTTAGATGAAATCATCAAATATACTCTGTTTTTTGCTGAAGTGAAACGTCAAATAGGAAATGAAAACTGTGACTTGATTTAGGCAACATTAGTCTTTGCTGGTCTATGTTGAAGTCAGTTCCATGTCAGCAGTTTGTTAAACAACAACATTCAATTATGACATGTATATATTTATAAAAAAAGCCGACATTGAAATATTTTTGAGGCGATTTGGCTGAATACTGTATCACAATATACATGTTTTATATTGATAATAATTGATATTTGTATGACTTATTTAAGCCTGCCACTAAATACAGTAAAACATTTCCAACTTACCATGGGTGCTATTTATCAATCCATCAATCAATGATTATTTATATAGCCCTAAATCACTAGTGTCTCAAAGGGCTGCACAAACCACAACGACATCCTCGGTAGGCCCACATAAGGGCAAGGAAAACTCACACCCAGTGGGACTAGTAGATTGGTAAACTGCTCATCTAAAATTTCCTTTGTGTTTTTTGATGTTTCCCTCTTACACACATGCTCATGTGTGCTATGGCTTCAGGATTTTTTTCCCTTGGCCTCGGTCTGGACCTCCTCTCTAGTGGCCCAGGTTCAGACTGATTTTTTTTCTTCCTCCCCCCATCTCCAGTGTTTACCTGTTTTTCACCTTTTTTGTAAGGGGTGCTGGAAGTTGGCAGACCCGTCAGCGATCCTGTTCTGTCTCCCTGTAAGGTTGGATCCTGTTCTGTCTCCCTGTAATGTTTAATCCTGTTTATGTCTCCCTTTAATGTTTGATCCTGTTCCGTGTCCCTGTAATGTTTGATCCTGTTCTGTCTCACTGTAATGTTTGATCCTGTTCTGTCTCCCTGTAATGTTTGATCCTGTTTTGTCTCTCAGTAATGTTTGATCCTGTTCTGTCTCCCTGTAATGTATGATCCTGTTCTGTCTCCCTGTAATGTTTGATCATG
Source organism: Nerophis ophidion (assembly GCF_033978795.1). NCBI lineage: Eukaryota > Metazoa > Chordata > Actinopteri > Syngnathiformes > Syngnathidae > Nerophis > Nerophis ophidion. Next base: position 42,361,449 of record NC_084627.1, on the reverse strand, counting down.
TTCTGTCTCCCTGTAATGTTTGATCCTGTTTTGTCTCTCAGTAATGTTTGATCCTGTTCTGTCTCCCTGTAATGTTTGATCCTGTTCTGTCTCCTTGTATTGTTTTATCCTGTTCTGTCTCCCAGTAATGTTTGATCCCGTTCTGTCTCCCTGTAATGTTTGTCTCATCTTGAATGGGATTGTGCTGAAAATGTCAATTTCCCTTCGGGGATTATTAAAGTACTTCTGATTGTGATTGTGATTAATATTCATTTTTTTTCCTCTCCTGCTAATTAGTTCTGCATTTTTCCTTTTCTCGCTCATCAGCTTCCTTGAGTTGTGTTGTGTTGTGCAGATGGATATGTCAAAGCATGTGTTGCGGAAAGTGTTGCTCACACACAGGAGGTGCTGAAACTTCACATGAAACACACTCCAACACCTGTACACACAATCAGTGGCCTCCTCGCTGCCACAGGTGTACTTGAAGAACTCACTAAATGATACACACACACACACACGCACACACGCCTCAAACGTGTGCATTGAATGAAAAAGAAGACAGAAGCTGAGCTGACACAAAGGCCGGAGGCAAGCAGCCGCAGCAACCAATCAGCGTCTGCACAAGTCGTGGTTTACAAACACACAGATGAGACTCGGCCACGTCGCCGACGCTTCTCACTTCAATTAAGATGGACGGGAATGCATCTTTTGATGTCAATATTGGCTATCAGGAACATGCACCTGATGCTGGCGGCATATTGTCTGCGGCACAATGATGCTCAAAGCTAACATCATCCGGCTAGCGGTAACAACACTTTTCAGGCAATGGCTATCTTTTCAAGAGGTACAGCACAGGAGAGCGCTTTGGATTCAATTACGGAGCAATATATATATGTATATATATATATATATATATATATATATATATATATATATATATATATATATGTATATATATATTTCCGCCGGGGCGCTAATTAATTTAAAACCTCTTCTCACTCTTGCGCTTACCAAAGGCATGCGGTAAAAGTAAGCATGCGCTAATTATTTTCAAACCTCTCCTCACTCCGGCACTTACCAAAGGCATTCAGTAAAAATTTGAGAGTGATGTAAGCTTGGACCTTAAATCCTGCTGAATAGTTCTTAATGTTCTTCCCTTTATGCAATTTCAAATTACCGGTATTGAAATCAGCCTCTTCCATTTTGAAAATGATGACAGGGGAAGTGTCACTCGTGACGTCACCAGTTTGACCCGGCGGTAATACTAGGCATGCGCTAATTATTTTGCGAAGCAAGTTTGACCCGGCAGTAATTCAAGGCAGGCGCATACTATATGCGGCGCCAATTCAAGGAAATACGGTATATATATATATATGTATATATATATATATATATATATATATATATATATATATATATATATATATATATATATGTCTATCTGTGTTGGCCCTGCGATGAGGTAGCGACTTGTCCAGGGTGTACTCCGATTTCCGCCTGATTGTAGCTGAGATAAACACCGACGCCCCCCGCGACCCCAAAGGGAATAAGCGGTATAAATGGATGGATGCATATATATCTACATATATATATATACAAAAATATACACAAAAAATAAATAAATATATATATATATATATATATATATATATATATATATATATTGTGGAGGGGGCGTGGCCTGTGGGAACAAATTTTGCCAGGACCGGCCTCGAAGACAGCGACCAATGAGTGGATGGCCCAGGTGGGATTTGTTATCTAATCACCTCTCACCTTTATTAGCAGCAGCCGGGTTGATACACGTTTTTGGAGCTGGAATGGGAACGAGAGAGAGAGCGAGCGAGAAATGGATGCAAACAGACCGCTTGCTGGAATGCCAAAGACTGGCACTATTATATGACAATAAAACAGTGTTATACCCTGAATCCTGGGCTCTCCTGGCAGTGTGTGGTTGTCTGCAGAACAATGTGAGGATGTGAGGAGCCCTCACACCGGTGACGTCATCGTCTGCTACTTCCGGTAAAGGCAAGGCTTTTTTATTAGCGACCAAAAGTTGCAAACTATATCGTGGATGTTCTCTACTAAATCCTTTCAGCAAAAATATGGCAATATGGCGAAATGATCAAGTATGACACATAGAACGGACCTGCTATCCCCGTTTAAATAAGAAAACCTCATTTCAGTAGGCCTTTAAGAAAAAGTTGTGCAGAGAGCCTTCCTGAGAGATAATTGTCGTCATGTTTGTTTTACAGCCTGCTGGTCTCTCAGGCTGTTGTTTGTCTCCTTATTTTGCAGTGAGGGACTTTTTTGATGGTTGGCGTCTCGCTGCTTGAATGCGCAGAGCTAGGTTTTGCATATGTAAAGTTAGCGAGGAAGCTGTATTCAATCCTCAAAAACCTATTTTCTCGTATCAGGACGTCTGCGGGTGGGGGGTTAGATAATATATTGTGGGGGGGGCAAAATGAAAGGGTGTGTATTTGTGCACACTTAGGAGGAGGCGTGCAGCTATTAACATGTGTGTGTGTGTGTGTGTGTGTGTGTGTGTGTGTGTGTGTGTGCGTGTTGATCTGAATGGAGATTTGGCGGGCAGACCATTGAAAATGAAATTGTGCGGCCAGTAGATTGCATGACATCTCTGTCGAGCCGCTGCGACGAGGACGCAGCCTGTGATGGATATGAGGACTGACACGCTCACACAAGAATATTTATTAGAATCCTGCTCCCTTTTATCATGCTTTTCCTGTAGTGAACATCTTCCAAGACAGCCCGGAAGGTTCTACGGCGGCGACTTAGTTTTGGCAGGGGAATTGTTGTCAAAAATGTTTGTTTTTTAACTAATCTTATTTGTTAACCATCCATAATCATGCATGCATGTGCAAAAGTGCAATATATTTATCAGTACTGTAATCTATTTATTTACTTTTGCACCTTATTGCTTCATCCTACACTTCTCATGTGTAAAATAAATGTGAACAGCTGATATGGGCATCTACATCTACTATATGATTTGCCTAAAAAGGTTGACAGGACAAAAAAAAAAAAAAAAAAAAAAGAAAGGACTCGTATAAAAGTACAAAGGTCTCACTTCACCTCCTCTCTTTCAACTCCTCACCGTCTTTTCCAACACGAGTCTTCAATCAGCAAAAGTGAGGTTGAATGTTCATTTTATTTGTTATTTATATGCATTTTGCATAGTTTTTCTGCAGCCATCCATCCATTTTCTACCGCTTGTCCCGTTCGGGGTCGCCGGAGCCTATCTCAGCTACAATCGGGTGGAAGGCGGCGTACACCCTGGACAAGTTGCCACCTCAACAGAGGGCCAACACAGATAGACAGACAACATTCACACACTAGGGACAATTCAGTGTTGCCAATCAACCTATCCCCAGGTGCATGTCTTTAGAGGTGGGAGGAAGTCGGACTACCCGGAGGGAACCCACCCAGTCACGGGGAGAACATGCAAACTCCACACAGAAAGATCCCGAGCCCGGGATTGAACCCGAGACTACTCAGGACCTTTGTATTGTGAGGCACATGCACTAACCCCTGTTCCACTGTGCTGCTGTTTTCTGCATCCATCCATCCATTTTCTACCGCTTATTCCCTTTTGGGGTCGCGGGGGGCGCTGGCGCCTATCTCAGCTACAATCGGGCGGAAGGCGGGGTACACCCTGGACAAGTCGCCACCTCATCGCAGGCTGTTTTCTGCATATAAAACAATATTTATTCCCTATAAAATGTGTTTTGTGTTCATATTGTTGGGTTGGCATGAATTGATTAACGTGGACCCCGACTTAAACAAGTTGAAAAACGTATTCGGGTGTTACCATTTAGTGGTCAATTGTACGGAATATGTACTGAACTGTGCAATCTACTAATAAAAGTATCAATCAATCAATCAATCAAAATGTCTGGAACGGACCAATTACAACATTGGCTATTCATCTACAATTTTGAATGCATAAAAAAGCCAAGCATTCATGTTGTTGTCTTACATAAGGATTGGGAACGTTTTCAACGTTGGCATATTTCCAGTATGACTGCTCTAATAATATGGTCAGAGTGTAGAAGCGTAGCCACAGGGATGTAGAATTTACAGAAATTGACGAAGATATTTGGCCGACTGAATGTGTGGCATTTATTTTCACATATTTTGCATATGTTAAATACAATTGGATATGTTTAATAGATACACAACTAAGCATACAAGTCAACTTGCTTTTCCACTCAGCTGCTACTTCAAGATAAGCAGGGATGATTTCTATGTAAGTCTTTTTTTTTTTTGTATTAATCTAAAACCTGTGCATCTAATTATGTTTTGCCTGGAGTCAAATAGTATAAAATATGTGTTTAGATCAGGGGTCACCAACCTTTTTGAAACCAAGAGCTACTTCTTGGGTACTGATTAATGCGAAGGGCTACCAGTTTGATACACACTTGGATAAATTGCCAGAAATGGCCAGTTTGATCAATTTACCTTTAATAAATAAATCTATAGATATGTAAAACATGAGTATTTCTGTCTGTCATTCCGTCGTACATTTTTTTTCCTTTTATGTAAGGTTTTTTTGTAGAAAATAAATGATGAAAAAAACACTTAATTGAACAGTTTAAAAGAGGAGAAAACACGAAAAAATGAAAATTAAATTTTGAGACATAGTTTATCTTCAATTTCGACTCTTTAAAATTCAAAATTCAACCGAAAAAAAGGAAGAGAAAAACTAGCTCATTCAAATATTTTTTAAATAGATTAAAAAAAGAATTTATGGAACATCTTTAGTAATTTTTCCTGATTAAGATTAATTTTATAATTTTGATGACATGTTTTAAATAGGTTAAAATCCAATCTGCACTTTGTTAGCATATATAACAAATTGGACCAAGCTATATTTCAAACAAAGACAAATCATTAATTCTTCTAGATTTTCCAGAACAAAGTTTTAAAAGAAATTCAAAAGACTTTGAAATAAGATTTAAATTTGATTCTTCAGATTTTGTAGATTTGCCAGAATTTTTTTTTTTTAATTTTAATCATAATAAGTTTGAAGAAATATTTCACAAATATTCTTCGTTGAAAAAACAGAAGCTAAAATGAAGAATTAAATTAAAATGTATTTATTATTCTTTACAATTAAAAAAAGATACTTGAACATTGATTTAAATTGTCAGGAAAGAAGCGGAAGGAATTTAAAAGGTAAAAAGGTATATGTCTTCAAAAATCCTAAAATCATTTTTAAGGTTGTATATTTTCTCTGAAATTGTCTTTCTGAAAGTTTTAAGAAGCAAAGTAAAAAAATTATTGAATTTATTTAAACAAGGGAAGACCAAGTCTTTAAAATATTTTCTTGGATTTTCAAATTCTGTTTGAGTTTTGTCTCTCTTAGAATTAAAAATGTCAAGCAAGGCGAGACCAGCTTGCTAGTAAATAAATAACATTTTATAAAATAGAGGCAGCTCACTGGTAAGTGCTGCTATTTGAGCTATTTTTAGAACAGGCCAGCGGGCGACTCGTCTGGTCCTTACGGGCGACCTGGTGCCTGTGGGCAACGCGTTGGTGACCCCTGGTTTAGATGATCCCTAAATGTTGAATAGGGGCAGCTCTGAAAGACCTTCAACAAATAAGACAAGTCCAGTTGCCTCCATTAAACATTTGTGGGAATTATACAACTCCTTTCACAGAAAAAAGGCAAAAAGAAAGTACCTAGAGGGAGTTGGCAACCCTATGAAGTAGTCGCTTTCAAACGTTTTGCAGCTCCTTTGGAGAAATGTTCCTGTCTCTTTAAGAAACAAACAGCACTGAGTGTGGTCCACAGATGGTCTTCTCAAATACCCGACACACATTTCCTTTAACTTTTACATGACTTTTTTTTTTCTACAGTAAGAATAATCAGCCGAGCTGTCCATGCAACAACAGCTGAAGGCAACATTTGATGAATGTTGTCATCATCTGGGACAGTCTGCTTCTCAACACCAACGACTGCAGCTGGCGTGTCTTCATCTTCCACTGACTAAACGTCCTTGAAGGAATTGTGAAATTCAACATTCTCCATTCATGAAGCGCCGTCCTTATGTCAACATGTGAAAGTCGTCTAGTCACAGCTGACAAGAACATATTAACACTCATACTTTAAGCTCAGCTTAGATGGACGGCTGCAAAGTGGAAAAGTGTTCTGTGGTCTGACGAGTCCACATTTCATATTGTTTTTTGGAAACGATGAGCGTCGTGTCCTCCGGACCAAAGATGAAAATAACCATCACGAATGTTGTAGGTGCAAAGTTGAAAAGCCAGCATCTGTGATGGTATGGGGGTGTATTAGTGTCCAAGGCATGGGTAACTTACACATCTGTGAAGGCACCATTAATGCTGAATGGTCCTTACAGGTTTTGGAGCACCATATGTTGTCATCCAAGCAATGTTATAATGGATGCCCCTGCTTATTTCAGCAATACAATACCTAGTCAATTATTACAACAGCGTGCCTCCATAGTAAAAGAGTGCGGGAACTAGACTGGCCCGCCTGCAGTCCAGACCTGTCTCCCATGGAAAATGTGCGGCACATTATGAAGCCTAAAATACCACAACGGAGACCCCGGACAGTTGAACATTTTAAGCTGTACATAAAACAAGAATGGGAAAGAATTCCACCTGAAAAGCTTAAAAAATGTGTCTCCTCAGTTCCCAAACGTTTATTGAGTGTTGTTAAAAGGTGATGTAACACAGTGGTGAACATGTCCTTTCCCAACTACTTTGGCACGTGTTGCAGCCATGAAATTCCAAGTTAATTATTATTTGCAAAAAAAAAAAAAAAGTTTATGAGTTTGAACATCAAATATCTTGTCTTTGTAGTGCATTCAATTGAATATGGGTTGAAAAAGATTTGCAAATCAGTGTATTCCGTTTATATTTACATCTAAAACAATTTCCCAACTTATATATATATATATATATATATATATATATATATATATATACTGATGTTTGTAAGCACCCCCCATTGAGAGGGGGTTGCTTACAAACATCAGTCGTTTACCAAGCAAAGGTAACACGCAAGGACATTAGCACATCCAACACGTACGTAGGAATAACCAAAGGAGCGTTTAAAGCCAGATGGAATAATCACAGGGCCTCCTTTAGAAACCAGATTTTGCGGATTTCTACAGAACTCAGCAAGCACATTTGGAACCTCAAAGACAATAATGTTGAATATTCAATAACATGGCAAATTCTTGCATCCAGCGCACCTTACAACAGTGGTAATAAAAGATGCAACCTATGCTTCAAAGAGAAACTGTTTATTATACATCATCCAGACCTGTCATCCCTCAACAAGCGCAGTGAAATCATATCAACCTGCCGTCACAGTTGGAAACACCTCCGAGGTAACACATGAGCCAATCACCACGCCCCTACGCCTGCCTGTACCCACCCACTCTGTGCCCAATATAAACCATTGTATGTGAATGCTTCCATTAAAATCTCCTGATGATTGAGGGAACCCCTCATGAAACAGTTCTGTAGAGATGAAGTAGTCTTGTGATTTTTTACCCCCACACATACATATTGCGCTCTACCACGGTATCGAGCACTATTCTCTGGATAGTCCAATCAAGACATATATATATAAATTGTTGTTGTTGTCAGGGCCTGCCATGGATAAATGGCAAACGTCCTCTTTTCTCCTTTAGGACTAAGCAGTTAGTTTTATTCTTGCCTTGACTGACATGCTTGTGTTCCCATTGTGGTTACACTTTTTAATATTGAGCATGGACGTGTCTTATCAAGAACAGAAGTACAGTAACAGGGTGTCTCCATTTTGCCCCCGTGTAAGGATGATAAAGAAGGTGGATGTGAAGTGGAGAATTTACAAGACAGAATAAAAGAGCGGGGTACTAAAGATGCAGTAGATCACATGCAGATACATTCCCTGCTCTAACACCTCTCTAGCCCTCTAATCCCGCCTCGTAAAAGTTACTTATGGTTGTTTTTAATTTTTTTCCGCTGTGAAAATCCCCCGGTCGACAGTTAACTAACTAACGGGATTAAGGAGCAGGTCGGAGATTAGTTTGTCATTCGAAGTGGTATTTCAGCAATGAATAAGAGTTGTCCTGTTTTATGTGAGCTGGAAGTCGATTGTCTTGTCACTTATTTACACGACATATTACAAGATTAATTCAACAAGTAGACCCTAAATAATCTAATACAACTATTATTATCATCTAACTGTTAGATGGTGTACATGTACATGATGGGCCTCATCTACTAAAGACATAGGGCTGAAACTAACCATTACTTTGATCGTCGATTAGTCAACGATTATCTTCACGATTAGTCTGATAATAAAGCGTACATGTTTAACGGCTCTCATTTCTCCATCGACTTCTAAATGCAGAACAAGTTATTATAGGCATGTGTTTACTAACAACAAAAATGACTAATCTATTGATTTATACTGTTTTTATGCCGTTACAAAAATTAAAATGACTGTTACAATGTTGTCAAATTAAGAGAAAAGAAAGGCAAAATGCCAAAAAAAAAGAAATAAAAAACAACAACAATTAACCGTGTTCACAGTTAAAATAGCCGCAACTAAAAAAAACAAACAACCAAACTCAAAATCTAACTTGCTCAAAAAGAAAATAGTCATTTTGTGATGTTTAAAGGCCTACTGAAACCCATTACTACCGACCACGCAGTCTGATAGTTTATATATCAATGATGAAATATTAACATTGCAACACATGCCAATACGGCCTTTTTAGTTTACTAATTTGCAATTTTAAATTTTGCGCCGGTATGATGACGCGTGCGCGTGACGTCACGGATTGTCGAGGAAATTTTGTTCCGGCATCGTTCCCAGCTTTTCATCGCAAAATTCCACAGTATTCTGGACATCCGTGTTGCTGAATCTATTGCAATTTGTTCAATGGATAATGGAGACATCAAAGAAGAAAGCTGTAGGTGGGAAGCGGTGTATTGCGGCCGGCTTTAGCAACACAAACACAGCCGCTGTTTCATTGTTTACATTCCCGAAAGAGGACAGTCAAGCTTTACTATGGAACAGAGATGTCAAGCGCACACGGTTGGATTGGACCATACACACAAGGTACAGTGTGTTATGCGGCGATCATTTCAAAAGATTGTGTTTCAAAGACGGGTCCCTTGCGAAGGGCAGGGATGGGCATCGCCACCACCCGTCGACTGGTGCTGAAGAAAGGTGCGGGGCTGACCTTAAGGTTGTACAGGTACGACCATATAATCTCACTAAAACACTAGTAACACAATAAGCAGATAAGGGATTTTCCAGAATTATCCTAGTAAATGTGTCTAATAACATCTGAATCGCTCCCACTGCTCTCGTCTTTTTTTTTTCTAGTCCTTCACTCTCACTTTCCTCATCCACTAATCTTTATTTCTCGCTCAAATTAATGGGGAAATCGTCGCTTTCTCGGTCCGAATCGCTCTCGCTGCTGGTGGCCATGATTGTGAACAATGTTCAGATGTGAGGAGCTCCACAACCCGTGACATCACGCGTACAACGCCTGCTACTTCCGGTACAGGCAAGAATTTTTTATTAGCGACCAAAAGTTGCGAACTTTATCGTCGATGTTCTCTACTAAATCCTTTCAGCAAAAATATGGCAATATCGCAAAATAATCAAGTATGGCACATAGAATGGACCTGCTATCTCCGTTTAAATAACAAAATCTAATTTCAGTAGGCCTTTGAAAATCTGCCCACTGATATATTGATTATTGATTAACTCTTTACTCTATTAGGCTCAATGTGTAAAATGATATCTTTGATTCATTCTTTAAAGGTTGGCTATTTAATAGGTCTTATGACATCGCCGCATTGGTACATGTGTGTGTGTGCGTGTGTGTAATAGTGAAGTGAAGTGAATTATATTTATATAGCGCTTTTTCTCTAGTGACTCAAAGCGCTTTACAATATCTAAGTTACAATTAAACCAGTGCGGGTGGCACTGGGAGCAGGTGGGTAAAGTGTCTTGCCCAAGGACACAACGGCAGTGACTGGGATGGCGGAAGCGGGGATCGAACTTGCAACCCTCAAGTTACTGGCACGGCCGCTCTACCAACCGAGCTATATCTATATTAGGTATACCTATTATATTCTAATAGAATAGAATGCCTTTTATAGTCACTATAGACAGGTGCAATGATGAAAAGCAACTCCAGTATCAGTGCGACAGTCTATAAATATGCGAAACATAGGAAGGAAAGAAAATAAAAAATAGTGCAAAAGGAGCATTTTGCTTTGTTTCCTGTCTTTAGTTCCTGTCAGCACTCTTATTTTGGTTCTGTTTCCTGTTTGTCTCCCTGAGTGCTGTGTCCCCTCAGCCGTGGCTGATTGGCACCTGGCCACACCTGGTGTCAATCAGCCAGGCACTATTTTAACCTGTTTTGTCCTCCAGTCAGATGCTGGGTTATTGTCGTGTCCATGTCACTTTGAGCTTTGTCTACTTCTGTTCACTCTGCTCATGCCTTAGTTCCGTCGTGTCACAGTAAGTGTTTTTGTTCTTAGCCAAGATTGTTATCGTGCCTTTTCTTGGTACCCTTTTGGTTGGTTCTTGTTTTAGTTATTAATTAAATCATGTTTTCTTACGCAATGCCTGCCTCCTTCTCTGTATCTCGGGGTTCCTCACCAACGAACTCTGACAGAGGTAAGGTGCACAGTCCAGTCCTGAGAATGAATGTTCTTCATGTGTTGTTCAAATATTAAATATTGTACTATATACATGTATAAAGAAGCTTTCAGACTGTGGGTGGAAAGTACAAATTGCACACAGAGAAGTGCTAAACTATAAAATCAGTGCCTATGAGAGTTGACCGTGGTTATGGCTTTAGGGAAAAAACTGTTCCTGAGTCTGATTGTCTTAGACCTGATGACCCTGTAGTGCCTTACTGAGGGCAACAGGTCAAAGCCAGGGTGAGAACTGTCCTTGATAATGTTGCTAGCTCTGCTGAAGTGTACATGTGTGTCAGGAAGTTTAAAGAGCAGCCGATGATCCGCTGTGCTGCAACAAATCGCCATATGTATGAGCATGCTAACATGAATGTGGAGGGTAATGAGTGATTCCATGGCCACATAATGCCGGTCGTACAGAGCTGTCAAACTCAAATACAGAGTGAGCCGAAATTTAAAACTGAACAAAGCCGCGGGCCAAGGTTGAACAAATTAACCTTTTAATAGGGACCCAAACAAGTTTTGCAATGAATATCGAACAAACAAGGCTTAAATAGGGCAGCACGGTGGAACAGGGGTTGGTGCATCTGCCTCACAATACGAAGGTCCTGAGTAATCCTGGGGTCAATCCTGGGCTGGGGATCTTTCTGTGTGGAGTTTCCATGTTCTGCGTGGGTCCCCTCCGGGTATTTGGGCTTCTTCCCATGCAACAGGCAGAGCTTATATAACGTAATAGTACAAAATCAACCGTCAAAATACATCAGTGGTATATTAAATACAATTTAATTAAAAAAAATAATTTTCTATTTGCAGCCTTCTGAGGTAAATATCAACATTAACTTTTTCCACAGGCTAATAAATTCCATCCATCCATTTTCTACCGCTTATTTCCTTTCGGGGTCACGGGGGGCGCTGGCGCCTATCTCAGCTACAATTGGGCGGAAGGCGGGGTACACCCTGGACAAGTCGCCACCTCATCGCAGGGCCAACACAGATAGACAGACAACATTCACACTCACATTCACACACTAGGGCCAATTTAGTGTTGCCAATCAACCTATCCCCAGGTGCATGTCCTTGGAAGTGGGAGGAAGCCGGAGTACCCGGAGGGAACCCACGCATTCACGGGGAGAACATGCAAACCCCACACAGAAAGATCCCGAGCCTGGATTTGAACCCAGGACTGCAGGACCTTCGTATTGTGAGGCAGACGCACTAACCCCTCTTCCACCGTGAAGCCCAGGCTAATAAATTCCGAAATAAAATAAAAATGAGGTGGGCGGGGTTTTGGTAGTAGCAGGGGGTTTATATTGTAGCGTTCCGGAAGAGTTAGTGCTGCAAGGGAGTCTGGGTATTTGTTCTGTTGTGTTACGGTGCGGGTGTTCTCCCGAAATATGTTTTGTCATTCTTGTTTGGTGTGGGTTCACAGTGTGGCGCATATTTGTAACAATGTTAAAGTTTTTTATACGGCCACCCTCAGTGTGACCTGTTGACCAAGTGTGTGTTTGTGAAAGCCGCATATATTATGTGACTTGGCCAGCACGCTGTTTATATGGAGGAAAAGAGGACGTGACGACATGTTGTAGAGGACGCTAAAGGCAGTGCCTTTAAGGCATGCTCCCAATATTGTTGTCCAGGTGGAAATCGGGAGAATGGTTGCCCAGAGAGATTTTCGGGAAGGGCACTAAACTTTGGGAGTCTCCTGGGAAAATCTGGAGGGTTGGCAAGTATGAGTATTAGCGGTGAATGTGGTGTTACCGGCGGGCCAGCTCTAATGTTAATTTGATATTGCCTCAAGGGCCAAATGAAATTAAACGGCGGGCCAAATTTGGTCCGCGGGCCAGAGTTTGACTCCCATGCGGTAGTACATGCGAAAACCTCATTTAAAGGCGAACATTATCACCAGACCTATGTAAGCGTCAATATATACCTTGATGCTGCAGAAAAAAGACCATATGTTTTTTTAACCGATTTCCGAACTCTAAAAGGGTAAATTTGGCGATTTAAACGCCTTTCAATTGTTCGCTGTCGGAGCAATGAACTTTCACCCGTGACGTCAAAACATGAAGCAATCCACCATTTTCTCAAACACATTACACACCCCAAGTCAAATCAGCTCTGTTATTTTCCGTTTTTTCGACTGTTTTCCGTACCTTGGAGACATCATGCCTCGTCGGTGTGATGTCGGAGGGTGTAACAACACGAACAGGGACGGTTTCAAGTTGCACCACTGGTCAAAAGATGCGAAAGTCTCTCGTTTGTTCCGCACACTTTACCGACGACAGCTATGCTACGACAGAGATGGCAATAATGTGTGGATATCCTGCGACACTCAAAGCAGAAGCATTTCCAAAGATAAAGTCAACAAAATCACAAATATGAGTTTTGTTGATGTTTTTGACCTATGTGGAGTGCTAATCAGACGTATTTGGTCACGGCATGACTGCAAGCTAATCGATGCTAACATGCTATTTAAGCTAGCTGTATGTACATATTGCCTCGATTACTGTAACATATTATTTTCGGGTCTCCCCATGTCTAGCATTAAAAGATTACAGTTGGTACAAAATGCGGCTGCTAGACTTTTGACAAGAACAAGAAAGTTTGATCACATTACGCCTGTACTGGCTCACCTGCACTGGCTTCCTGTGCACTTAAGATGTGACTTTAAGGTTTTACTAATTATGTATAAAATACTACACGGTCTAGCTCCATCCTATCTTGCCGATCGTATTGTACCATATGTCCCGGCAAGAAATCTGCGTTCAAAAGACTCCGGCTTATTAGTGATTCCTAAAGCCCAAAAAAAGTCTGCGGGCTATAGAGCGTTTTCCGTTCGGGCTCCAGTACTCTGAAATGCTCTCCCGGTAACAGTTCCAGATGCTACCTCAGTAGAAGCATTTAAGTCTCACCTTAAAACTCATTTGTATACTCTAGCCTTTAAATAGACTCCCTTTTTAGACCAGTTGATCTGCCGTTTCTTTTCTTTTTCCCCTATGTCCCACTCTCCCTTGTGGAGGGGGTCCGGTCCGATCCGGTGGCCATGGATGACGTACTGGCTGTCCAGAGTCGGGACCCAGGATGGACCGCTCGTCCAGAGTCGGGACTCAGGATGGACCGCTTGCCTGTGTATCGGTTTGGAACATCCATGCGCCGCTGATCCGCCTCCGCTTGGGATGGTTTCATGCTGGCTCCGCTGTGAACGGGACTCTCGCTGCTGTGTTGGATCCGCTTTGGACTGGACTCTCGCGGCTGTGTTGGATCCATAATGGATTGAACTTTCACAGTATCATGTTAGACCCGCTCGACATCCATTGCTTTCGTCCTCTCCAAGGTTCTCATAGTCATCATTGTCACCAACGTCCCACTGGGTGTGAGTTTTCCTTGCCCTTATGTGGGCCTACCGAGGATGTCGTAGTGGTTTGTGTTGTGGTTCGTGCAGCCCTTTGAGACATTAGTGATTTAGGGCTATATAAGTAAACATTGATTGATTGATATTTGCATCCAGCCTTTCCCTCCACCCACATTTAACGCCAAACAAACACATACCAATCGTTGGTTCGAAGGCGATCGCCAAATTCGTCCGCGCTTCCTCCCGTGCCGCTTTCTGTCGTGATATGGCTCAAAACCTTCTGTTTCTTCTTTAATTTTGTTTTCGGTACCTCCCTCCACACTCCAACCATCCGTTTCAATACATGCGTAATCTGTTGAACCGCTTACGGCACTAAAATCCGAGTCTGAATCCCAGCTACTATGCTCTACCTTTCTGTGCTATCCTCCATGTTTGTTTTTGGTGGCTTTACGCAGTGACGTCACAGGACAATTGACGGGTGGATATAGCGATGGTACTTTGAAGCCGTTTTTCGGGATATTGCGTGAAGGGTAAAATTTTGAGAAAAACGTCGAAAAATAAATTAAGCCACTGGGAACTGATTTTTATTGGTTTTAACCCTTCAGAAATTGTGATAATGTTCCCCTTTAAATAGGGTATGTACTTGGTATCGATTGTGCATGCGGTCTTAGCACAACACGCCCGCCAATTGTACACGCAATTTTATAGTTTGCACACGCAGTTTAGCATGTGTTATTTGGATCTTAGTAGATCAAGCCCTGTGGTTGTTATTCAGCTAATTGGATTATGCGTGTGAAGTGTCCATTGGGTGCATGTTGCAAGACAAATGCTTTATCAACGTTAGATATGTGTTTTGGTGTGGAATGTAGAAGGTGAGTTATGCACCCAGTGAAAAATTTGCGTGTGTGTGTGTGTGTGTGTGTGTGTGTGTGCACGTACACACCTGGGCTAGAAGCGCATAGTAATGAAGAGAATAAATCACAAGCGTGGTTGTGTGTAATTGCCTAATTATGTTTAACTAACTACAGTACAGAAGGGGAGTAATAAGCCAACATGTCGAACCTGGGAAATAAAACAAAGACAAAGGGTGAACAACAACTTCTTGTGGGTGTACATAACCAGAATGTGCAGGGATGGATGCTTCATCCAACTTTGTATTGTCTTTGTGCACAATATTTATCCTGCACAGGGAACAGTTGATGCCTCTCAGGTCTCACAAAATCTACTTCTGACTTGTCCTCGTGTAAAATAGAAGAAATACAAAGTATACAGACTTGTCACATGTTTAGTACCAGCGTTTGAATTGGGAAGATTCTGATTCACATTTCTGTTCCTGGTTTTGATTTCTGTCACGCCCATGGGATCAGGTTTTGTTTTTGTCATGTTTGTTTTTATTTTTTGGACTCCTTGTTTTCGTTGTTACCATGCCAACTCATTAATTTTCACCTTGCCCTCATGTCACAACCCTGTCCTCAGTTCTCACACCTGTTTGTAATCATCATGTCTATTATTTAAACCAGAAGTTGCCGAAAAGTCAGCCTGGCGACTTTATTCCTCAACTGCCTTCATGCCATGCCATTGCTGTATTATCGTTCTCTCCATGCCACGTAAGTTTTTGGGGTTTTTTTTAGGTCACGGTTATTGAGTTTTGTGTTTCATGCCTTTGTGGTAGTTTTTTTGTTTTCAGTAGTCTAGTTTGTTCTCCGCCCTTGTGCGCACCTTTTGTTTGCTTCCTTTGTTTGTAGTTTCTTAATATAAATAAAAATGTACTTAAATTCACATCTCGCTCATGCCAATTTTCCTTTGCGTTGACAAAACATTCTATCCCATAGTCCAAGTCGTGACAGATTTCCATTGCCAACTATTCTCGATTCTTTCAAGATGCAGCATATAAATATCAACTATTTGAACTTGAACTTTTACCATGAATTGATTAACGTGGACCAAGACTTAAACAAGTTGAAAAACTTATCGGGGTGTTACTATTTAGTGGTCAATTGTACGGAATATGTACTGTACTGTGCAATCTACTAATAAAAGTTTCAATCAATCAATCAATTGAATATACATGTTATGGATTTTCTTTTCACAGGATTACACTTTCACACTTTATTTTGGAAAAACAAACATTTACTGATATTCTGTAGTTTATCTGTTAGCGACCAGGATGTTCCCATCAGGGTTTCATGCTGCTGGTTCCAATACGGAAGACATGTTTAACTGTAATTCTTGTATTTATTTCTATATTCAAGAATGCTATTGACTGTGTAACACAGTGGTGTCCAAAGTGCGGCCCGGGGGCCATTTGCGGCCCACAGGTAATTTTTTAACGGCCCCGCGGCACATTTTAAAAATACGATTGAAAAATGTTTAAAACTTAAAAATTAGGAGCAAACGGGTGGAATGTAACAAGAAAATGTTGCAATGTTTACTCTAATTTCACAAAGCTGCTACGCAGGCTGTTTTTTTCTTTAAGAAAATAATAATGAATCAAAGTCAATGTCATTATGAATTATTGACCTATTCAAGGCTCCAATTACGTCATGTTAAATTTTCCACTTTGACATATTTTTGGGGGAAAATGTTGCATATTTTGTGTTTGCCATATAAAAACTGAGCTGCTTTTTTTTTTTTAAAGAAGGGCCTAAAATGAACAAACAAAAAACATAAACAACAACATAACTTTTAATTGACAGGTAGATCTGAAGTTCATCTTGAGATTATTGTGTTAAAAGTATACAGTAAAAAAAATGTATAACTTATTTTTAACACTTTAATGAGTAGGACCCTTTTATTAAATTATCATTTTAGTGTGATTTGAGGTCCCATTGCTCAAAAAATAATAATTAATTAAAATCAATGGCATTATGACTTATTGACCTTTTTAATGCTCCAATTATTATTTAATCTCAACTATTCCGCTTGAAAAAAATATTGGGTGAAAATATTGCATATTTTGTGATTTTTCCATAAAAAAGGTTTTTTTTGTGACAAAAAGAGCACATAACTTAAATCTTTAAAATCATCATATTGACGGATGGACCTAATGTTGATCTAGAGATTTAAAACTTGATTAACTTGATAATAAAAAAATAACACTGAATAATGACACATTTTTAATATTTTTTTAATCCCTGAGATCAACCCTGAGTGGAGACCGAAATGTATATTTTTTATACATATATTTTATTATTTTTTTAAACAAAAGATATCAAAATTGCCCCCGCTTTTTTGGATTTTTCAGTGTGCGGCCCTCAGTGGAAAAAGTTTGGACACCCCTGGTGTAACAATATCAACACAATATTTAAACTAGTTCCCATTGATTAATTGTTTGATTGAAACTTTTATTAATTCAATACATATTCCATACAATTGACCACTAAATGGTAACACCCCAATAAGTTTTTCAACTTGTTTAAGTCGGGGTCCACGTTAATTTAATTCATGGTATTCTGTTCATGGTATTCATGGTATCCAATTCTCTCGTATTGCATTTGATCAAAACAAAGTAAATAGTACACAATAACTAAACAAAAGCATTGAAATATTTAGTTTTTTTGCCCTCATTGTACTCTCCTGCATGTTGAGGCCTGCTCCTCTAAAGCCACAAACAACAAACCAAACAGCAACCCAGAAATAATGCTTTGGTTCTTGCTGAACAACGGAGGTTTGAACTACAACTTTTACGCTAAAGGCCTACTGAAATGAGATTTTCTTATTTAAACGGGGATAGCAGGTCCATTCTATGTGTCATACTTGATCATTTCGCGATATTGCCATATTTTTGCTGAAAGGATTTAGTAGAGAACATCGACGATAAATTTAGCAACTTTTGGTCGCTAATAGAAAAGCCCTGCCTTTATCGGAAGTAGCAGACGATGTGCGCGTGACGTCACGGGTTGTAGGGCTCCTCACATCTGAACATTGTTTATAATGTGAGCCACCAGCAGTAAGAGCAATTCGGACCGAGAAAGTGACAATTTTCCCATTAATTTGAGCGAGGATGAAAGATTTGTGAATTAGGATATTGATAGTGAAGCACTAGGAAAAAAAGATAATAATAATAAATAAAAATTAGAAAAAGCGACGGCTCCGGGTGACGGCAGTGTGAGCGTTTCAGATGTAATTAGACACATTTACTAGGATAATTCTGGAAGATCCCTTGTCTGCTTATTGTTTTAATAGTGTTTTAGTGATATTAAAGATTGTAAAGACATACCTCGAGGTCGGATGGCTGCGGTGAGCACACAGTGTCTCAGAGAGAAGCCGAGGAGCCGAGCTCACAGCTGCTGCGGGATGACGAATAATCCACTGAAGTCTCCGGTAAGATATATATCACAATTTCCCCATCCAAAAACATGCTGGTTGACATAGAGAAAACTTGTTCGCTTGACCACTCTGTGTTAAGCTTCACAACAAACAAAGAAACACCAGCTGTGTCTTGGTGCTAAAGGCAGCTGCAATCCACCGTTTTCCACCAACAACATTCTTCTTTATAGTCTCCATCATTAAATGAACAAATTGCAAAACATTCAGCAACACAGATGTCCAAAATACTGTGTAATTACGCCATGAACAGAGACGACTTTTAGCCGTGTTTGGTGCTACGCTAATATGTCCCCTCCAACACGTGACGTCATCATTCCGCAACGTTTTCAACAAGAAACTCGCGGGAAATTTAAAATTGCAATTTAGTAAACTAAAAAGGCCGTATTGGCATGTGTTGCAATGTTAATATTTCATCATTGATAGATAAACTATCAGTGGGTTTCAGTAGGCCTTTAATATTTCCCAAATGACAACCAATTAGACGTTGAACTTTATATTTTCCCTGGTCATAGTACACGGACACAAAAGGAACTAACAGGAATACCATTTTGTGGGTGTCAGGCTCTCCCCTGACAGTTTGTCTGTGTTTTAGTTTTTTCCTCTGTGTGTGTAGTATTTTGTCTGTTTCCTGTCTTTCTCCCTGAGCGCTGTTCCCCCTGAACTGCAGCTGATTGGCACCTGGCCATACCTGATGTCAATCAGCCCGCTCCTATTTTTACCTGCGTTGTCCTCCAGTCAGGGCTGGATTATTGTCGCTCCTGTCGTGTCAATGTCATTTCTACTTGTCCTTCCTACTGGTCATGTCATTGCACCGTAGCGGAAAACTATAATCGGGAGCTGTTTGTAGCTTACTGTCTTTTGTTCCCTGCTTCCAGTTTGTTTGTTCATAGCCATGTTTGTTATCCCCCTTGTGCGCGCCTTTTCTTAGTACCCTTTTGTTTGTTCTTGTTCTAGTATTTTACTTAAATCATGTTTTCCTATTCAACGCCTGCCTCCTTCTCTGCATCTCGGGGTTCGTCACCAACTAACTCTGACAGCGGGGAATAATGTTGAAAATTTCAAAAGCTCTCCCAACCCACCAAAAACGTCCTTTTCGCCCGCTTCCTGTCCATCCATCTGCCCGCTGCTCACTCTGAAGCAATCTGGCAACAGTCAGTGCCGTCTCTCCCTGCAAAATTAATTTGACAGGTTTGCATTAAGGCGCCTGATCAATACCCACTTAGAGCCGTGAGGGCTAAAGCCAAGAAAAATAACGTACCCTGCGCTCCCCTCAGTACCAGATGAGAAAAAATGAATCTTGGACACTTTTTTCCCCCGGTCCAATTGCTCGGCAGCCCTAAGCCCCGCTCTCTATCACGCACACACACACACACACACAGCAGCTCAATGCTTCTCTATCACCAGGCTGACCTCCTGCCATTGATCGGCAGCCGTTAAGTTGACAGAGGGCCCGAGAATAGGGCGTGTGTGTTTGTATGTTTGTGTGTGTGTGTGTGTGTGTGTGTGTGTTGTGAGACTTTCACTGGGCACTTACGCAGACAACAATCAACTATACAACCTTGATAGGGACTGGGCTCCAGCGCGGACTATAGGTGCTTGTGATTGAGGGCCTGAGAAGACTATCATTTGTGGCAAGTTGAAATAAAACCGAAAGTTATAGGCGACGGATCTAAAAGTGTGAAAAGGAGAGTCCAACAAAGACGATCATTGACAGGTTCTACTCAACTACATTATTATTGTATTATTCTCACATGTTTATTTTTCAAAACAGGACACAATGGGTCGTCCAGATAAAGTTAACATTTTGAAAAAAGTGATTAAAAAAACTGGGGGCGTGGGTACAAAAGCTAAAGTCCCCCGCTTATTCCTCCGGATCCATTCGTCACCGTGTCCTTCCAGGACTATCCCATCTCATCCAGTCAGAAATCAATACCTGGGCCCTGAAAAAGGCCCTCAATAAACAGCCATGGGAGAAACATGGCCAGACCTAAAGCCCCCGGCACACAAAATGACATACCTTGTCTTCACACACACACACACACACACAAAATGACACACCTTGCCTTCACACACACAAAGTAAATGAAGTCACTTAGTTTTCCACAAACTTCATCCAAGCAATAGACGGGGATGGGGGTTCCATCCGATGATTTACCCTCAAGGTTGCAGTGATGCTTCAATCCCAGCCATGATTCACTGAAACAACTGAAACATGATTCACTGAAACAACCGCCTGGACCTGACCGCTGTAAGTTGGCGTGCACCTGAAGGCAACACTGTACGGATGCAGAATGTACAATACAAGTACATCGAATATTCAATCCAATGTTATTTACACACACTTGATCAGATGTGTCTCAAAGGGCTTCAAAAAGCACCACGATATCCTTGGATCTGAACCCACATCTGGGCAAGAAAAAAAAACAATGGGAATAATGAAAACCGTAGGGAGGGATCACGGCTTGGTAATAATAGAACAAGAAAAAGAAAAATATCAACCTAACCAGAAGAGGCAATGTCATGTCTGTTCATGTTTTTGTTTAGTTGTGTTCTGTTTTGCTTAAAACTCCATTGTTTCTTGTTTTTGCACTTCCTTGTTTGTCTTATTAGTTTTCACTTTGTCCCCATGTCACACACCTGTTTTCACCAATCACCATAGTATTATTTAAGCCACATTTACCAGGTAGCCAGCCTGGCAACATCACCCAAGATATCCATGCTGCTTTTTTCTCATACCCTTGTCTCAGTTACTGTAAGTGTTTCTCATGATTCATGCCACAGTGCAAGTGTTTGTTCCGTGTTTAAAGTTAATTGCCGTTGTGCTAGTCTTTTGTTTCATAGCCAAGTTTTTGTACCGCCATTGTGCGCGCCTTTTGTTTGTACCTGTTTTTTAGTTATAGTGTATCAATAAATTATGTACTTACATTCACGTCTTGCCCGTGCCAACTTTCCTTTGCCTCGGGTAAACAATCCACTCCCAAGTCCAAGTCGTGACAGGCAATTCCTGAGTGTGAATGCTCCAATGCTGAAGTTCAACTGAAATTCCTGGATTTGATTTTTTTTTTAGCATGGTTGAAGTAGAGAACACAATTCCCAAACAGGCTAAATATTTTGAAGTTGGAACCGTTTGAATCAGATGAAAAATGTGGGAATTGTGCAACTTTGAAGAATGTCCCATTGATTTCAATGGGAATTTCCCCAAAATGGGGTATTTCGGGAAAAGCGGGTGTGGACGACTTTCACTGTCGTCGCTTGGGTTCCACTGACCACCAAGGAAGGACATCTCTTTAGCAGGTTTGACTTCTTTATCTTGCAATAAAGCTCTAGTGTAAGTCGGGTCGCTTTTCAGCTCCTTCCTCCACTGGTCGTTCATGGTCTGCTTTTCAGCCGCCGTCGTCCTCGTCTTCGTTCTCGTCTGCTCTTGCTTCTCAGTTGCTGCTGCCGGCTCTCCTACTCCTTCTGCCCTGATCTCTCCTCCTTCTCCCCTTTTATACACTGTGAGGAGATAAGTTGATTGTTTCCCGGTGTGCGAGCCACGCACCTGATCTCGCTCGTAGCGTCGCTCCCGGCCCGCCCCGCCTCTCCACTCGGTCGTCGTCCCCGCCTCCACGCCGCCATTTTGGGCCGGGCCCCAGCATGCCCTACCCCGCTGCTTGTTCGCCGGCTCCGCCTCTCCACAGTTGGAAAAAACTTCAATGACCCGAATGAGTTGAAATGGTCGATGTTGATTTTTTTCAAATGTTGAAGTAGTAACATGTTGAATTGAAAAATTATACCAATTCCTGGAATTGTTCGTGAATGGTGGTCAGCGCACACACACAGTACTTACAAACAGACACAGTGTATAGACAGAAAAGGGAGAATGGATGCATTTTAGTGTTAAAAGTCAAGATAAAGGTGAAGTTATAACACTGAAACACCCTCAGGAAGAGCTGCTTTAAGACACCGTGTTTAAGAAAGTCTTTTAGCTGCTTCTAAATCACTAATCCTTATGTGTATAAAGTCAGTAAATACGTCCCTGGACACATTAAGACTTTGAATATGACCAAGGTATGATCCGGTAACTACTTGGTATCGGATCGATACCTAAATGTGTGGTATCATCCAAAACTTATGTCACGTATCAAAGAAGAAAAGAATAAGTGAAGTGTAGGTAGAACATGTTAAAACAGAAAATAAGCAGATATTAACAGTAAATGAACAAGTAGATAAATAATCAATCTTTACAGTTTGTCTCTCATATTACAAAATAATAGGTGTATAAATGACACAATATGTTACTGCAGACTAATTAGGAGTCTTTGTTTGTTTTACTTACTACTAAAAGATGTCACGACTATGGACTATGGGGCCTGTTTTCCCCTAACGCAAAGGAAAGTGGGCACGGGCAAGACGTGACTGTAAGTACATATTTTATATTACCACTATAACTAGAAACAGGAACAAACAGTGGTGGTACACAAACTTGGCCATGAAACAAAACTATGAACATAAAACAAAACACTTGTACAATGGCATGAATAACAAAACAACGTACTTGGAACGGAACGAGAACGGGACATGGATCATAGGCATGGATTACAAGGTGCTTAGCAGGTGATGGAGGGTGTTGCCAGGACAAAGAATAGAAACATACAGGCTTAAATATGACTGTGGTGATTAGTGAAAACAGGTGTGAGACATGAGGACAGGTGAAAACTAATGGGTAGTCATGGTGACAAAAACGGGAACTGAGTGGCCAAAAAACAAACAGAACATGACTAAAACAAAACATGATCACATAGACATGACAAAAGACAAGTTGTCTAGTATGTTCAACATTTCATTTAAGGACTAAATTGCAATAATAAACATATGTTTACTGTACCCTAGGATTTGTTGTTAAAATAAATTAAATAATGACATTTTTCGTAGTCCCCCTTATTTAGAAAATTTAGATACATGTTGGTACCAATACTAAAATATTGGTATCAGGACAACTCTAGCACCTACACAAGTGTTGATACTGATCTGATATCAGTCATATTCGGGCAAGACGTGAATGTAAGTGCATATTTTTTATTACCACTATAACTAAAAACAGGAACAAACAGTGGCGGTACAAAAACTTGGCCATGAAACAAAACTATGGACATAAAACAAAACACTTGCACAATGGCATGAATAACAAAACAACTTACTTGGAACGGAACGAGAACGGGACATGGATCATAGGAATGAATTACAAGGTGCTTAGCAGGTGATGGAGGGTCTTGCCAGGACGAAGAACAGAAACAGACAGGCTTAAATATGACTGTGGTGATTAGTGAAAACAGGTGTGAGACATGAGGACAGGTGAAAACTAATGGGTAGTCACGGTGACAAAAACAAGAACTGAGTGGCCAAAAAACAAACAGAACATGACTAAAACAAAACAGGATCACATAGACATGACAAAAGACAAGTTATCTAGTATGTTCAACATTTCATTTAAGGACTAAATTGCAATAATAAACATATGTTTACTGAACCCTAAGATTTGTTGTTAAAATGAAATAAATAATGAAAATATTTGAATTCGCCCTTATTTAAAAAATGTTGATACATGTTGGTACCAGTACTAAAATATTGGTATCAGGACAACTCTAGCACCTACACAAGTGTTGATACTGATCTGATATCAGTCATATTCGGGCAAGACGTGAATGTAAGTGCATATTTTTTATTACCACTATAACTAAAACCAGGAACAAACAGTGGCGGTACAAAAACTTGGCCATGAAACAAAACTATGAACATAAAACAAAACACTTGCACAATGGCATGAATAACAAAATAACTTACTTGGAACGGAACAAGAACGGGACATGGATCATAGGCATGGATTACAAGGTGCTTAGCAGGTGATGGAGGGTGTTGCCAGGACGAAGAACAGAAACAGACAGGCTTAAATATGACTGTGGTGATTAGTAAAAACAGGTGTGAGGCATGAGGACAGGTGAAAACTAATGGGTAGTCATGGTGACAAAAACAGGAACTGAGTGGCCAAAAAACAAACAGAACATGACTAAAACAAAACATGATCACATAGACATGACAAAAGACAAGTTGTCTAGTATGTTCAACATTTCATTTAAGGACTAAATTGCAATAATAAACATATGTTTACTGTACCCTAGGATTTGTTGTTAAAATAAAGTAAATAATGACATTTTTCGTAGTCCCCCTTATTTAGAAAATTTAGATACATGTTGGTACCAATACTAAAATATTGGTATCAGGACAACTCTAGCACCTACACAAGTGTTGATGCTGATCTGATATCAGTCATATTCGGGCAAGACGTGAATGTAAGTGCATATTTTTTATTACCACTATAACTAAAAACAGGAACAAACAGTGGCGGTACAAAAACTTGGCCATGAATCAAAACTATGAACATAAAACAAAACACTTGCACAATGGCATGAATAACAAAACACCTTACTTGGAACGGAACGAGAACGGGACATGGATCATAGGCATGGATTACAAGGTGCTTAGCAGGTGATGGAGGGTGTTGCCAGGACGAAGAACAGAAACAGACAGGCTTAATTGGTGATTAGTGAAAACAGGTGTGAGGCATGAGGACAGGTGAAAACTAATGGGTAGTCATGGTGAGAAAACAAACCAGGAAGTGCAAAAACAGGAACTGAGTGGCCAAAAAACAAACACAACATGACTAAAACAAAATACTAGACAAGTTGTCTAGTATGTTCAACATTTCATTTAAGGACTAAATTGCAATAATAAATATATGTTTACAGTACCCTAGGATTTGTTGTTAAAATAAAGTAAATAATGACATTGTAGTCCCCCTTATATAGAAAATGTTGATACATATTGGCACCAGTACTAAAATATTGGTATCAGGACAACTCTAGCACCTACACAAGTGTTGATACTGATCTGATATCAGTCATATTCGGGCAAACAAATCTAAGTAGAATTGCAGTGTGTACGTAGCTCTAATGTCCTTAGCCGTTTCCTTCTACTGTAAAATGTGACTAAGAGGACAAAGAAGGTTGACTTGTGAGAAGGCGGACATAAATGATTGTCCCCTACTGCCTGCTGAGCTCCATTACTGAAGACGTCCAGGTCAACAAGTGCACGTGAATAACAAGTTCCTCTAGGCGCTACGCGGGTGCCTCGCACCTCCCCCGGTAAACCCCAAAACACACACACACACACACACACACAGACAGAGTATAGCAGCTCCAGCAGTCTGAGGCAGATGCAGATTAGAACAGACGTCAATAAATAATTTAGCACTCCGGAGACTTTTAAGTAGGAATGTGTGCTGTGTGAAAGGTGGTAAGTTGTGACGGTGCATCAATCAAAGCGTGTTAAAAGCTGTTAATATCAGCAAAAAAGAGAACAAGCTTTTTTGTTTCATTCCATCATCTTCTTTCTCACCTCAAAGGCCTACTGAAATGAGATTTTATTATCCAAACGGGGATAGCAGGTCCATTCTATGTGTCATACTTGATCATTTCGCAGTATTGCCATATTTTTGCTGAAAGGATTTAGTAAAGAACATCGACGATAAAGTTTGCAACTTTTGGTCGCTAATAAAAAAGCCTTGCCTGTACCGGGTTGTGGACCTCCTCACATCTGAACATTGTTTACAATCATAGCCAGCAGCAGCTAGAGCTATTCGGACCGAGAAAGCGACGATTCCCCCATTAATTTGAGCCAGGATGATAGATTCGTGGATGAGGAAATTTAGAGTGAAGGACTAGAAAAAATAAAATAAAAAAATAAAAAAGGCGATTAGAGCGATTCAGATGTTATTAGACACATTTACTAGGATAATTCCGGAAAATCCCTTATCTGCCTGTTGTTTTAGTGAGATTATACAGTACCGGAAAGTCGGACAGGTGTGGCCACCGGTGTGTTGACGCCAGAGTCTCTGAGGGAAGTCACGAAGCTGCAGCAGGACGGAAGCTCCGCTGATCTCCGGTAAGAGGCGACTTATTACCACAATTTTCTCTGCCGGTTGACATGTAGTCGGGATCCATGTTCGCTTGACCGCTCTGATCCATATTAAAGCTTCATCTTCGGGAATTTTAAACAAGGAAACACCGGATTTGTTTGTGTGGCTAAAGGCTAAAAGCTTCCCACCTCCATCTTTCTTCTTTGACTCCTCCATTATCAATTGAACAAATTGCAAAAGATTCAGCAACACAGATGTCCAGAATACTGCCATTAAAGCAGACTACTTATAGCTTGGATCAGGCTGGAAAAAAATGTCCGCTACAACCGGTGACGTCAAACGCACGTGTCATCATACCGCGACCTTTTTTAACAGGACACTTGGCGGGAAATTTAAAATTGCAATTTAGTAAACTAAAAAGGCCGTATTGGCATGTGTTGCAATGTTAATATTTCATCATTGATATATAAACTATCAGACTGCGTGGTCGGTAGTAGTGGGTTTCAGTAGGCCTTTAATAGTATTTTGTGGACCTGATGGGACGTCAGAAGCCACCTGGACCCGTCATTGGACTGGGCTCTCCCGGGTCATGAGGGATCCCATGCAGAGGAAGCTGGTTCCCATGCAAAGACAAATAGGTGCTGAATACGAGATATAGTGATTGGGAGGGGGAAACAATGTTACAATAGGGCACTTAATTTTTTATACACTGTAAAAAAAACAACACAAATTGTTCAATAGCAACAGCAAATCAAAAACAGTTGATTAAAGTAATAAATGTGGTGGATTCCTGCCAACCAAGAAGCAGTAAATCACCTAAAGGACTATGAAAGTTACACCTAAAAAACTACACATCGGACTTTGCATTTGCAAATACTGTAGTGTCAAAAGAATTCTCATAAAACCTAACTCTAGGGTATTAGAAAGATTTTTCAGCTTGAACATCTAAATTGAGTGAATACCTTACCTGGTGAAATGGTTTGTGTTAAAGCATTAGTTCACTTGTGGCTAGCAATATTTGTTCTTGTATTTTTTTGGCGGGTAGTTTAAGACATCAATCAATGTTTACTGATATAGCCCTAAATCATGAGTGTCTCAAAGGGCTGCACAAGCCACAACGATATCCTCGGCTCAGATCCCACATCAGGGCAAGGAAAAACTCAACCCAATGGGATGACAATGAAAAACCTTGGAGGGGAACGCAGATGTAGGGACCCCACCCCCAGACAACCGGTGCAATGGACGTCGAGTGGATCTAACGTAATAATATGAGAGTCCAGTCCATAGTGGATCTAACATAATAGTGTGAGAGTCCAGTCCATAGTGGATCTAACATAATAGTGAGAGTCCAGTCCATAGTGGATCTGACATCATAGTGTGAGAGTCCAGTCCATAGTGGATTTAACATAATAGTGTGAGAGTCCAGTCCATAGTGGATCTAACATAATAGTGTGAGAGTCCAGTCCATAGTGGATCTAACATAATAGTGTGAGAGTCCAGTCCATAGTGGATCCAACATAATAGTGAGAGTCCAGTCCATAGTGGAGCTAACATAATCATGAGAGTCTAGTCCTTAGTGGATCTAACATAATAGTGAGAGTCCAGTCCATAGTGGATCTTACATAATATTGTGAAAGTCCAGTCCATAGTGGATCCAACATAATAGTGTGAGTCCAGTCCACAGTGGATCCAACATAATAGTGAGAGTCCAGTCCATAGTGGATCTAACATAATAGTGAGAGAGTCCAGTCCATAGTGGATCTAACATAATAGTGAGAGCGTCCAGTCTATAGTGGATCCAAAAAAATACTGTGAGAGTCCAGTCCATAGTGGATCTAACATAATAGTGTGAGAGTCCAGTCCATAGTGGATCTAACATAATAGTGAGAGCGTCCAGTCTATAGTGGATCTAAAAAAGTACTGTGAGAGTCCAGTCCATAGTGGATCTAACATAATAGTGAGAGTTCAGTCCATAGTGGATTTAACATAATAGTGAGAGTCCAGTCCATAGTGGATCTAACATAATAGTGTGAGAGTCCAGTCCATAGTGGATCTAACATAATAGTGTGAGAGTCCAGTCCATAGTGGATCTAACATAATAGTGAGAGTCCAGTCCATAGTGGATCTGACATCATAGTGTGAGAGTCCAGTCCATAGTGGATTTAACATAATAGTGTGAGAGTCCAGTCCATAGTGGATCTAACATAATAGTGTGAGAGTCCAGTCCATAGTGGATCTAACATAATATTGGGAGAGTCCAGTCCATAGTGGATCTAACATAATAGTGTGAGAGTCCAATCCATAGTGGATCCAACATAATAGTGAGAGTCCAGTCCATAGTGGAGCTAACATAATCATGAGAGTCTAGTCCTTAGTGGATCTAACATAATAGTGAGAGTCCAGTCCATAGTGGATCTTACATAATATTGTGAAAGTCCAGTCCATAGTGGATCCAACATAATAGTGTGAGTCCAGTCCACAGTGGATCCAACATAATAGTGAGAGTCCAGTCCATAGTGGATCTAACATAATAGTGAGAGAGTCCAGTCCATAGTGGATCTAACATAATAGTGAGAGCGTCCAGTCTATAGTGGATCCAAAAAAATACTGTGAGAGTCCAGTCCATAGTGGATCTAACATAATAGTGTGAGAGTCCAGTCCATAGTGGATCTAACATAATAGTGAGAGCGTCCAGTCTATAGTGGATCTAAAAAAATACTGTGAGAGTCCAGTCCATAGTGGATCTAACATAATAGTGAGAGTTCAGTCCATAGTGGATTTAACATAATAGTGAGAGTCCAGTCAATAGTGGATCTGACATAATAGTGAGAGTCCAGTCCACAGTGGATCCAACATAATAGTGAGAGTCCAGTCCATAGTGGATCTAACATAATAGTGTGAGTCCAGTCCATAGTGGATCTAACATAATAGTGAGAGTTCAGTCCATAGTGGATTTAACATAATAGTGAGAGTCCAGTCCATAGTGGATCCAACATAATAGTGAGAGTCCAGTCCATAGTGGATCCAACATAATAGTGTGAGTCCAGTCCATAGTGGATCTAACATAATAGTGTTAGAGTCCAATCCATAGTGGATCTAACATAATAGTGAGAGTCCAGTCCATAGTGGATCTAACATAATAGTGAGAGTCCAGTCCATAGTGGATCTAAAATAATAGTGTGAGAGTCCAGTCCATAGCGGATCTAACATAATAGTGTGAGAGTCCAGTCCATAGTGGATCTAACATAATAGTGTTAGAGTCCAATCCATAGTGGATCTAACATAATAGTGAGAGTCCAGTCCATAGTGGATCTAACATAATAGTGAGAGTCCAGTCCATAGTGGATCTAAAATAATACTGTGAGAGTCCAGTCCATAGTGGATCTAACATAATAGTGAGAGTCCAGTCCATAATGGAAATAGCATAAAAGTGTGAGAGTCCAGTCCATAGTGGATCTAAAATAATAGTGTGAGAGTCCAGTCCATAGTGGATCTAACATAATAGTGTGAGAGTCCAGTCCATAGTGGATCTAAAATAATAGTGTGAGAGTCCAGTCCATAGTGGATCTAACATAATAGTGTGAGAGTCCAGTCCATAGTGGATCCAACATAATAGTGAGAGTCCAGTCCATTGTGGATCTAACATAATAGTGTGAGAGTCCAGTCCATAGTGGATCTAACATAATAGAGTGAGAGTCCAGTCCATAGTGGATCTAACATAATAGAGTGAGAGTCCAGTCCATAGTGGATCTAACATAATAGTGAGAGTCCAGTCCATATTGGATGTAACATAATAGTGAGGGTCCAGTCCATAGTGGGTCTAACATAATAGTGAGAGTCCAGTCCATAATGGAAATAGCATAAAAGTGTGAGAGTCCAGTCCATAGTGGATCTAACATAATAGTGTGAGAGTCCAGTCCATAGTGGATCTAACATAATAGTGAGAGTCCAGTCCATAGTGGGTCTAACATAATAGTGTGAGTCCAGTCCATAGTGGATCCAACATAATAGTGTGAGAGTCTAGTCCACCCACCTCCAAAGAAGTGGACCTGGGGTTAGGTTGTTTGGCAACATATAAATTTGCCTTGATTTTTTTTTGATATATTAATTTACTATAAGCAAAAACAATGAAGGGATTCAACATCAACACAACATCCTGCTCATCGTGACTGCATTCCTTTTTCTGACGGTGAATTCCTGGCAACCACAGCTGCCCGCGCCTCACCGCACTCGCTGTTTATAAAAGTCTTATTTGATGGCTCAATCCGGCACACTCCACCACGGCTGCTGTGATCAAATACTTTCATGTCAAATGAGCTGAATGAGACGTGTGTGGCTGACATGTCGCAGCGCCTTAATATGATGACAACTCAAATAGATTAAAAAATAAAAAAAACCTTACATTTGTTTATAAACTGTGGTTTTACCACCGCGCAGATTCCTCAGGTTATCAAATTAAAATATCTGGGACGAGCATTTACACACATTATGGTATGCAAGCCAGAAATGGACACACACACACACACACACACACACACACACACACACACACACACACAGCTCAATTCTCCGGTGTCATCAGCAGATGTGTACATACCCTCATCTCGATACAATACAGATAAGCTAATAGCCTCTGTGGCTCCCAGCCTGCTTCTGATCTCCATAAAATCCCTGAAGACACACACACACACACACACACACACACACACACAGACACACACACACCATGAAAGAAGCGTCTATCTGCTTAAATCCAATAATATGTGGACACCTGGCGCTCTGTGGGGAGTGTGTGAGACCGGCTTTACATCAAGCAGCATTCCGAGAAGACCATGGAGATACTTTCATCCACAAATGAGGAGGATCACAATCAGGAAGCACCAGTCCAGCCACGCTCTACTCTTCATCAACGGCACAGCGTTGGAGAAGGTAAGCAGCACCAAGTTCCTGGGGGGTGCAGATCACTGACAATATACCCTGGTCACTACAAACCAGAGCTCTTGAAAAAAGAGCTCAGCAGCACATGCACTTTTTTGCGTCGGATGAAAAGAGCACAGCTCACAAAATTCTGCAGAGGAACTATAGAGAGCCTGCTGACCAACAGCATCTCTGTCTGGACTGGATGTTGCGATCCGTGACTTGGATCTTCACATGTTTATTTTTCCATCTTTGTTTCATTCTCCGTCCGACCCGTTTATTTCCTGTTTTGTCCATCACTATGGTTACTCATTAGTAGCTAATCACCCTCCTTTATAAGCCGGCCTCTTCTGTTTATTCTTTCTGGGACTCTAATTTGCTCACAAGTAACGTCAGGTATGTTTTTCTCGCTAGCTCATTAGCTAAGCCACCGTATTGTCATCTTTAGCTCACATGCTAATCATCTTTGTTTTTACTTTTTGTGCCATCGTGCCAAGTCTTAGTTCTCCTAGCTTTCACGCTAGCATATTTTGTTTCCCTTTTTATTAGCTCCAGTGTTTTTGTTCAGATCTCACTTTTTGTTAATAAATTTGTTAGATCCTAACTTTGTTGTGTTCTTCGTATGACGCATCCTAGAGGGAATCAAACCTGGTACCACAATGCCGAACCGGCGTAACACTAGAGTCTGCAATGCCTCAGACTGGAAGTTTCTCCGGAGGGTGGTGAAGACGGCGGAAAAGTTTATTAGGACTCCTCTTCCTCCATTCCGGGAGATTAAAAAAAAGCCGCTGCCTGACCAGGGCTCAGAAAATCTGCAAAGACTCCTCCCACCCCCACCAAGGACTGTTTTCACTGCTGGACTCTAGAAAGAGGTTCCGCAGCCTCCGTAGCAAACCCCCAGGTTCTGTAACAGCTTCTTCCCTCAGGCCGTAAGACTCTTGAACGCATCATAATTAAATTATCCCCTCTACTCCCCCCAAAATGGATTAACTCGCTGGAATAAAAAAGACAATATAACATACATCCATAAACATGGACGCATGTGGAAAAAGTGCAATATATTTATCTGTACAGTAATCTATTTATTTATATCTGCACCTTAATGCTTTTTTTTTTAAAGTCCTGCACTACCAAGAGCTAATGCAACGAAATTTCGTTCATATTTGTACTGTAAAGTTAAAATTTGAATGACAATAAAAATGAATAAGATAGATTCCACTTAAACTGATCCCAGTTCAGGCAAATGTTTCCTCGGCCTACGTTTTTCTACTGGTGGTCCGAAGACGGCATGGAAACGTTGCATCGCAGACAAAACCACCTGTGGCAGAGATGGACGGTACTTTTCCTTGTTGGTGTCTCAAGAAGGAAAGATTACAAGGACACACACACACACACACACACACACACTCACACACACACACACACACACACACACACACACATATGCCGCATGTCTCGGTGCTGTCAATCAATCCAGCGCTACAATGGCATTCCTTCCAGCTGCTTCCAGGGAGGAAAAAAAGGGTGTGCGTGCCTCTTCACTGTCACCCAGTTGACCCAGCCTCACCTTGACCTTTGACCTTGAGTGGTCCAGGGTTCAAGTGAGGGCAGTGGGGGACAAAGGCGGTTAGAGCGAGGTTGATGGAAGGCGAGGATCGATAGAGGTGTTCTCGCCAGTTGGAGGAGAATAAAAGACGAGATAAATGTGGTTCTCAAATGCGGGTACTTGAAGGTGTGCCAAGGGGTATGTGAGATTTTTTTTAAATATTCTAAAAATAGCAACAATTCAAAAATCCTTTATAAATATATCTTTATAAATATATATTGAATAATACTTCAACAAAATATGAATGTAAGTTCATAAACTGTGAAAAGTAATACAACAATGCAATATTTTTCCAAATAGTTCAAGAAAGACCACTACAAATGAGAAATATTTTTGCACTGTTATACAATTTAATAAATCAGAAACTGATGACATAGTGCTGTATTTTACTTCTTTATCTCTTTTTTTTCAACCAAAAATGCTTTGCTGTGATTAGGGGGTACTTGAATTAAAAAAAATTTCCCAGGGGGTACATCACTGAAAAAAGGTTGAGAACCACTGTAATAGACAATGTCTCATTTGCACCCCTGCTGGTCAAAATGAGGGTGGTCCCAAAAAGGAGGGATTTTTCAAATTGGCTGTGTCGCCTTTAAAAGTGCTCCTCTTCTGATCAACATATGAAATAACAAGTGTGTAATTGAAAGTAATTGAAATGCGCCTCTTTTGGGCCCAAAAAAATACACACACACATATATATATATATATATATATATATATATATATATATATATATATATATATATATATGTGTGTGTGTGTGTGTGTGTATTTTTTTTCCCAAAAGAGGCGCATTTCAATTATATATATATATATATATATATGTGTGTGTGTGTGTGTGTGTGTGTGTGTGTGTGTGTGTGTGTGTGTGTGTGTGTGTGTGTGTGTCCAGTCCATAGTGGATCTAACATTAATAGAGAGAGTCCAGTCCATAGTGGATCTAACATAATAGTGAGAGTCCAGTCCAAAGTGGATCTAACATAATAGTGCGAGAGTCCAGTCCATAGTGGATCTAACATAATAGTGAGAGTCCAGTCCATAGTGGATCTAACATAATAGCTAGAGTCCAGTCCATAATGGATCTAACATAATAGAGAGAGTCCAGTCCATAGTGGATCTAACATAATAGAGAGAGTCCAGTCCATAGTGGATCTAACATGATAGTGTTTGAGTCCAGTCCATAGTGGATCCAACATAATAGTGTGAGAGTCCAGTCCATAGTGGATCTAACATAATAGAGAGAGTCCAGTCCATAGTGGATCTAACATGATAGAGTGAGAGTCCAGTCGATAGTGGATCTAACATAATAGTGTTTGAGTCCAGTCCATAGTGGATCCAACATAATAGTGTGTGTCCAGTCCATAGTGGATCTAACATTAATAGAGAGAGTCCAGTCCATAGTGGATCTAACATAATAGTGAGAGTCCAGTCCAAAGTGGATCTAACATAATAGTGTGAGAGTCCAGTCCATAGTGGATCTAACATAATAGTGAGAGTCCAGTCCATAGTGGATCTAACATAATAGCTAGAGTCCAGTCCATAGTGGATCTAACATAATAGAGAGAGTCCAGTCCATAGTGGATCTAACATAATAGAGAGAGTCCAGTCCATAGTGGATCTAACATGATAGTGTTTGAGTCCAGTCCATAGTGGATCCAACATAATAGTTTGAGAGTCCAGTCCATAGTGGGTCTAACATAATAGAGAGAGTCCAGTCCATAGTGGATCTAACATGATAGTGTGAGAGTCCAGTCCATAGTGAATCTAACATAATAGTGTTTGAGTCCAGTCCATAGTGGATCCAACATAATAGTGTGAGTCCAGTCCATAGTGGATCTAACTTGATAGTGAGAGTCCAGTCCATAGCGGATCTAACATAATAGTGAGAGTCCAGTCCATAGTGGATCTAACATAATAGTGAGAGTCCAGTCCAAAGTGGATCTAAAATAATAGTGAGAGTCCAGTCGATAGTGGATCTAACATAATAGTGAGAGCGTCCAGTCCATAGTGGATCTAACATAATAGAGTGAGAGTCCAGTCGATAGTGGATCTAACATAATAGTGTTTGAGTCCAGTCCATAGTGGATCCAACATAATAGTGTGAGTCCAGTCCATAGTGGATCTAACATGATAGTGTGAGAGTCCGGTCCATAGTGAATCTAACATAATAGTGTTTGAGTCCAGTCCATAGTGGATCCAACATAATAGTGTGAGAGTCCAGTCCATAGTGGATCTAATATAATAGTGAGAGTCCAGTCCCTAGTGGATCTAACATAATAGTGAGAGTCCAGTCCATAGTGGATCTAACATAATAGTGAGAGTCCAGTCCAAAGTGGATCTAAAATAATATTGAGAGTCCAGTCCATAGTGGATCTAAAATAATAGTGAGAGTCCAGTCCATAGTGGATCTAACATAATAGTGAGAGCGTCCAGTCCATAGTGGATCTAACATAATCATGAGAGTCCAGTCCATAGTGGATCCAACATAATAGAGTGAGAGTCCAGTCAATAGTGGATCTAACATAATAGTGTGAGACTCCAGTCCATAGTGGATCTAACATGCTATATATATATATATATATATATATGTGTGTGTGTGTGTGTGTGTATGTATGTATGTATATATATATGTGTATGTATGTATACATATATATATGTGTGTGTGTGTGTGTGTACTGTATATAGACACATACTGTCATAACTTTAAGTAAATATTGAAGATAAAAAACAATTTCAAACAAAATTTCAAAAATCAAAAATTTTACTAAATGCAGTCTTTTTCTCACACAATGTGTCGACTTTTTTCTTAGGATATTGGGAACAATTTCTCATAATCTTTCTTCTTCTGTAATATTGCAATATTTTGTCTTAAAATTATTTTTTTTATGTAAAAGTATTACTTTTTCATGAAAAATGGTGACATTTGTCATATGAAATTCCGACTTTTATCACAATATTGCCAAATTTGTTGTTGTTCTTGTAAAACGGTGACATTTTTGGATTAAAAAAATATGACTTTTGTCATCATTTTGTCAGGTAAAATTCCGTTTTTAAGTTTTCTTATAAAATTGTGACTTTTGTCAAATCAAACGACGACACAATTGCCAAAAATGTTAAGCTTTTCATGTAAAATTGTGACTGTTATTGAGTAAAATTCCAACTTTTATCATCATTTTGGACAATTTCTTGTAAAATTTTGACTTGAGTAAAATTACGACTTATGACAATACTGCCAAAATTCCAAGTTTTTCTTGTGAAACTGTGACCTTTTTCACAAGACTACTTCGTCTCTACAGAACTGTAGAGACGAAGTAGTGTTGTGATTTTTCCCACACCTACATATTGCGCTCTACCACGGTATCGAGCACTATTCTCTGGAAAATCCAATCAAGACATATATATATATATATAAATATATATATATATATATATATATATATATATATATATATATATATATATATATATATATATATATATATATATATATATGCAATGAGGTGGCGACTTGTCCAGGGTGTATGCCGCCTTTTGCCCGATTGTAGCTGAGATAGGCACCAGCGCCCCCCCGCAACCCCAAATGGAATAAGCAGTAGAAAATGGATGGATATAGAGTGAGAGAGAGAGAGAGAGAGAGAGAGAGAGAGAGAGAGAGAAAGAAAGAGAGAGAGACATACTGTTAATCTTTCTGCTTCTGTAATATTGCAAAATTTTCTCTTAAAATTATTTTTTTTTTTAATGTAAAAGTAGTGAAGTGAAGTGAATTATATTTGTATAGCGCTTTTTCTCAAGTGACTCAAAGCGCTCTACATAGTGAAACCCAATATCAAAGTTACATTTAAACCAGTGTGGGTGGCACTGGGAGCAGGTGGGTAAAGTGTCTTGCCCGAGGATGCAACGGTAGGAACTAGGATGGCACAAGCGGGAATCGAACCTGCAACCCTCAAGTTGCTGGCACGGCCACTCTACCAACCGAGCTTTTCATGAAAAATGGTGACATTCGTCATATGAAATTCCGACTTTTATCACAATATTGCCAAATTTTTTGTTGTTCTTGTAAAACGGTGACATTTTTGGATTAAAAAAAATATGACTTGTGTCATCATTTTGTCAGGTAAAATTCCGTTTTTAAGTTTTCTTACAAAATTGTGACTTTTGTCAAATGAAATGACGACACGTTTCATAAAATTGCCAAAATGTTAAGCTTTTCTTGTAAAATTGTGACTTTTGTCAAATAAAATGACGACACTTTTCATAAAATTGCCAAAATGTTAAGCTTCTCTTGTAAAATTGTGACTGTTATTGAGTCAAATTCCAACTTTTATCATAATTTTGCACAAATGTTCAGTTTTTCCTGTAAAATTTTGACTTGAGTAAAATTACGACTTACTACAACACTGCCAAAATTCCAAGATTTTCTTGTGAAACTCTGACCTTTTTCTTGCGAAATTCCAACTTATTTTTCACAACAAGCTTTTTTTATTTTTGCATAGTATGTATATATTAATAATGTTGTAAATACACTTCTTTATTTATGTAGAAAGGTGGTCCTCGAGATAAAAGTGCTCCTCTTCTGGTCAACATATGACATAACAAGTGTGTGTAAGTAATTGAAATGTTCCCCTTTTGGGCAAAAAAAAAAAAAGAAAATTACATACATATATATATATATTTGTCCAGGGTGTACGCCGCCTTCTGCCCGATTGTAGCTGAGATAGGCACCAGCGCCCCCCACAACCCCAAAGAGAATAAGCGGTAGAAAATGGACGGATATATATATATATATACATATATATAGAGAGAGAGAGAGAGACATACTGTTATAAGTTGAAGTAAATAATGAAGATTAAAAAATTATTTCAAACAAAATTAAAAAAAATCTAAAAAATGTGTCGACTTTTTTCTTGGATTGGGAAAAAATTCTCATAATCTTTCTGTTTTTGTAATATTGCAATAATATCGCAATATTGCCCAATATTTGTTGTTCTTGTAAAACGGTGACATTTTTTGGAGTAAAATAATGACTTTTGTCATCATTTTGTCGGGTAACATTTTTGAGTTTTCTTATAAAATTGTGACTTTTGTCAAATCAAATGATGACACTTCATTAAATTGCCAAAATGTTAAGCTTTTCTTATAAAATGGTGACTGTTATTGAGTAAAATTCCAACTTTTATCATCATTTTGCACAGTTTCTTGTAAAATTTTGACTTGAGTAAAATTAAGACTAATGAAAATACTGCCAAAATTCCAAGTTTTTCTTGTGAAACTGTGACCTTTTTCTTGTGAAATTCCAACTCATTTCTCACAACAAGCTTTTTTTATATTTGCATAGTATGTATATATTAATAATGTTGTAAATACACTTCTTTATTTATGTAGAAAAGTGGTCCTCGAGAGGTGGGCCTTTTTCTCCGGTCTGAAGAAGGTAGGGAAGACAAACGTGTGTGTGTGTGTCAGAGGGGTAAAAGTGGAGTTAAACAGATATATCCAAGCGTAAAATGTAAAAAGGCTCCCCAGTGTGTGCCAGAGGGGGTGCAAGGAACCAAGCACATATCAATTGAGAAGCAGAAAAAAAGCCATAGGGCAGGATACATTACCATTCACGCAACATTTTGACTTTTAAAATGCTATATCATGATTTTTTGGGAGTGCAAAGTAGCGAGAGGCACGCGGCAAGTGCAGCGACTTGATGATCTCATTGTTTTCTGTAAGTACTCTCTCAGATTGAATCAGCCTGCCCTCCATTGTCTGCGTGCGCGCGTCCTCCTGCTAATGAATGGCCAATCTAGTCTATCAAGAGAAAAGCTTCTCATCACGGCGCTCCCGTAATTACTCGCTCCGTGCGAAAAAAGCGCTCTCTTCTTTATTACTTTGCAGTGCAGTGCAAGCAAAGCTCAAGAAATGAGATAAACACACAAAGTGGTCTTTGTGCGCACACAATCACTTTGTGGGAGTCGTTTACTGCGAGTGATGCTCGCCGGGCTTAAGTGACAAGAACATCCAGCATATTTTGCTGCAAATGTCTTATTTGTATACAGCTGCACACATTTATTTATGCAAATACTGGACTGCTGCTTTTATTTCATAGAAGACCTAAACCACAATTACTTTCAAAAGCCAAGTTGAATTGACCAATATTCCACTGACAAACATCATCTAACCTCAGCTCTTAATTGTTATTATTAGTTATAAATGAAATACACTTCTTAGTACACTCTTAGAAATAAAAGTGCTAAGTAGAACCATATAAGGTTCTTCGGCTCGTCCTCATAGAACAGGGGTGTCAAACTCAAATATAGAATGGGCCAAAATTTTAAATGGAACAAAGCCGCGGTCCAAGGTTGAACAAATTAACCTTTTAATAGGGACCCAAACAAGTTTTGCATTAAATATTGAACAAGCAAGGCTTATATAACTTTAGTGACATGCAAAATCCATTTTCAAATAATAATTAAAGCAGCAAGCAGCGTTGGCCTAAGTCAGACCTACATAGAGGTCTTTGTTTCATGTCTCTACGACATTCCTAACAGAAGTTACAAGCTGTTTTGTCTGGGTTTTTTCCTAGGGGGCGCTAGAGCGCAACTTTGACTTGGGGTTTGGTTTTTTATTAGATGGCAATTTTCGCCAGTCCTGATGTGTGTGTAAAATTTGGTGAGTTTTGAAGCATGTTAAGGGGGTCAAATCACAGATCGGCGTTTCTGGATGTTGTTGAGAAATGGCTTTCGCTTTGCATAGTAATCCAATCCAATCCACTTTATTTATATAGCACATTTAAACAACAATAACGTTTCCAAAGTGCTGCACAGCCATGTTAAAAACAATTGAAAAAATAAATAAATAAATAAATAAAATAAAATAAAAAAAGTATATATATATATATATATATATATATATATATATTATGCTCCACCAATGACTGAATAAAAACAAAAAATAAGTAGAGCTTTAACTTGCGCTTTGAAACATTTTAAGGGGGTCAAATTACAGCTCAAAGAGGCAAAAATTACATTTTTTAGGAAACTTTGCGCAGGGGTTCTTTGAAGGCGCGTAAAAGCAAAACCGGAGCAGTAATCAAAACTTTGTTGGATAGTTTTAATCAAAAGGGTTCAATCTCTCTCCTGAGTGAGTTTGAAGCCGAAACGACAAACGCACTCGGAGGAGTTTACGTTTGAAAAAGGTGACGGGTTTTTACAAAACTTTTATTTTGAAGGGGTAATTTTTAACTTCCTGTTGATTTTTGCCGAAGGATGTCAATTATCTAAATGTACGTCTAAGTGAGTCCTACATAGAAGTTTGTGTTTCATGTCTTTCCGGCATTCCCACCGGAAGCTACAAGCAGTTTTGTCTGTGTTTTCTTCCTCAAAGCAGTTTTTGCTGTGTTTTGATCAAAAATTGCGCAAGAGCGCAATTTTGAGTTGTTTTTTTTTTTTTCATTAGATCGCAATTTCTGCCAGTCCTGATGTGTGTGCCAAGTTTGGTGAGTTTTGAAGCATTTTAAGGGGGTCAAATTTCAGCTCAAAGAGGCAAAAATTGAATTTTTCGCGAAAATTTTGTTTTGAAGGGTTTTTTTCCAACTTCCTGTTGATTTTTGCCCTAGAAGGTAGAATTATGAAATGTAGGTCTAAGTTAGACCTACGTGACAGTTTTTGTTTCATGTCTGTACGACATTCCTAATGGAAGTTACAAGCAGTCTGTTTTTCTTTCCTTCCTAGGGGGCGCTAGCGCGCAATTTTGATTTTTGTGGTTTGGCTGCCTAATAAGTTGGGAAGGCATGCCAGACCGATGTGTGTGTCAAATTTGATGAGTTTTGAAGCATGTTAAGGGGGTCAAATTACAGCGCATAGGTGCGGAATAATAATAAAACGCACCAGTTTCAATAGGGTCCTAATAATTAAAAAAAATATCAATGGGATATCAAATAAAATTTAAATAAAAATGTAATGCCTTTTTTTCTATTTGCAATCTTCTGAGGTAATTATCTTTTTTTTTTCCACAGGCTAATAATAAATTGGAAAATAAAATAATAATGAATGAACCAAACATTCAATCCTTGAAGTAGCAAGAGAAAATGCATTGCATGAATAAAACGTTAATTATTGGTCAGTTTGCTGGAAGTTTCCCGGAAGAGTTAGTTCTGCAAGGGGTTCTGGGTATTTGTTCTGTTGTGTTACGGTGCGGATGTTCACCCGAAATGTGTCATTCTTGTTTGGTGTGGGTTCACAGTGTGGCGAATATTTGTAACAGTGCTAAAGTTGTTTGTACGGCCACCCTCAGTGTGACCAGTATGGCTGTTGACCAAGTATGTGTTGCATTCACGTGTGTGTGTGTGTGTGTGTGTGTGTGTGTGTGTGTGTGTGTGTGTGTGTGCGTGCGTGCGTGCGTGCGTGCGTGTGTGTGTGTGTAAAAGCCACAAATATTATGTGACACACTGTTAGTATGGAGGAAAAGCAGATGTGAAGTGAAGTGAATTATATTTATATAGCGCTTTTCTCTAATGACTCAAAGCGCTTTACATAGTGAAACCCAATATCTAAGTTACATTTAAACCAGTGTGGGTGGCACTGGGAGAAGGTGGGTAAAGTGCCTTGCCCAAGGACACAACGGCAGTGACTAGAATGGCGGAAGCGGGAATCGAACCTGCAACCCTCAAGTTGCTGGCACGGCCACTCTACCAACCGAGCTATGTGACGACAGGTTGTAGAGAATGCTAAAGGCAGTGCCTTAAATGCACGCCCCCAAAATAGTTGTCCAGGTGGAAATCAATAGAATTTCGGGAGAATGGATGCCCAGGGAGATTTTCGGGAGGGGCACTGAACTTCGGGAGTCTACCGGGAAAATTAAGAGGGTTGGCAAGTATAAGTATTAGCGGTGAATGCAGTGTTAGAGCGGCACCGACGCTGTATAACACCGGCGGGCCAGCTCTAATGCTAAATTGATATTGCCTCAAGGGCCAAATTAAATTACACGGCGGGCCAGATTTGGCCCGCGGGCCAGAGTTACAACAGGGGCCGGGAACCTTTTTGGCTGCGAGAGCCAAGAATCCGAATATTTTAAACTGTATTTCCGTAAGAGCCATGTCCTTTTTTTACACACCTAAATGCGAGCATTTTTAAGTAAGACCAACATTACTAGAGTATAATAGGTCTCTTATTCTTTGTAACAACATTGATATTCTGAACTATGGAGGGTGCGTGGCCTGAGGGCCTGCAGCGAAGCGGGGCGTGCCAGGACCGGCCTCAAAATCAGCGACAGGTGCGTAGACAACCCACCCGGGCCTTGTTATCTAATCAATCAATCAATGTTTATTTATATAGCCCCAAATCACAAATGTCTCAAAGGACTGCACAAATCATTACGACTACAACATCCTCGGAAGAACCCACAAAAGGGCAAGGAAAACTCACACCCAGTGGGCAGGGAGAATTCACATCCAGAGGGACGCCAGTGACAATGCTGACTATGAGAAACCTTGGAGAGGACCTCAGATGTGGGCAACCCACCCCCCCCCCTCTAGGGGACCGAAAGCAATGGATGTCGAGCGGGTCTAACATGATACTGTGAAAGTTCAATCCATAGTGGCTCCAAGACAGCCGCGAGAGTTCAGTTCAAGCGAATCCAAGACAGCAGCGAGAGTCCCGTCCACAGGAAACCATCTCAAGCGGATCAGGAGCGTAGAGATGTCCCACACCGATACAGGCGAGCGGTCCATCCTGGGTCTCGACTCTGGACAGCCAGTACTTCATCCATGGTCATCAGACCGGACCCCCTCCACAAGGGAGGGGGGGGACATAGGAGAAAGAAAAGAAGCGGCAGATCAACTGGTCTAAAAAGGAGGTCTATTTAAAGGCTAGTGTATACAGATGAGTTTTAAGGTGAGACTTAAATGCTTCTACTTCTAATCACCTGTCGCTCTGTTATAAGCAGCAGCCAGGAGGAAAGACAGGGTTGGAGCTGGAGCCAGAGCGCGAGCAAGAACGAAAGAGAAAAAGACAATTGCTGGAAAGCAACTGAGAGACTTATTGAAAAATAAAAAAAATATCGTAACCCTGAAACAGGCTTGTCGGTGCTTGGTGGTCTGAAGAACCCCCAGGAGGGCAAGCCTTAAAAAAAATAAAAATAAATAAAGTGCGGTAGAAAAAAGAATGGATGGATTTAAATGCATGAGCATGTTTAATATTTTGAACGTTATTTTTAACACTTTGATTACAAGTGGAATTAGTCATTACTTATCGTGTTAAGCAGTGTTAGCTCAGATTTATCCGAGAGCCAGATGCAGTCGTCAAAAGAGCCACATCTGGCTCTAGAGCCATAGGTTCCCTACCCCTGTCATAGAAGAACCCTTTTTGGCTCCTTTTGGAGGGTTCTACCTAGAACCCAACATGAAGGGTTATACCTAGAACTGTGTGTGTAAGGTTCCACCCAGAACACATCTTTTTTTCAACACAAAATGTATCATCTGAATATGTTTTCCCCAAATATTTCATATTGTATCACTCATATTTCCCAAGACCTCAAAATTGTTTGATGACTGACTCTCGTCATGATAACTAATTTCTTCAAATCATAACTTGAGTGCATTAAAGGGGAACATTATCACCAGACCTATGTAAGCGTCAATATATACCTTGATGGTGCAGAAAAAAGACCATATATTTTTTTTAACCGATTTCCGAACTCTAAATGGGGGAATTTTGGCGAATTAAACGCCTTTCTGTTTATCGCTCTGGAGGGGATGACGTCAGAGCTAATACAGCCGCCATTTTCATTTTCAACCCATTGTAAACATTGGGTCTCAGCTCTGTTATTTTCCGTTTTTTCGACTATTTTTTGGAACCTTGGAGACATCATGCCTCGTCGGTGTGTTGTCGGAGGGTGTAACAACACTAACAGGGAGGGATTCAAGTTGCACCACTGGCCCGAAGATGCGAAAGTGTCTGCCGCCAGACCCCCATTGAATGTGCCGGAGTGTCTGCACATTTTACCGGCGATGACAGACATGGCACAGAGATGTATGGATAACCTGCAGATGCATTTCCAAAGATAAACTCAACGAAATCACAAAGGTGAGTTTTGTTGATGTTGACTTATGTGCTAATCAGACATATTTGGTCGCGGCGTGACTGCCAGCTAATCGATGCTAACATGCTACGCTAATCGATGCTAACATGCTATTTACCGGCGGTGCTAAAGCAGACATGGCACAGAGATGTATGGATAACCTGCAGATGCATTTGTAACGATAAAGTCACAGAAATCACAAAGGTGAGTTTTGTTGATGTTGACTGCCAGCTAATCGATGCTAACATGCTACGCTAATCGATGCTAACATGCTATTTACCGGCGGTGCTAAAGCAGACATGGGACAGAGATGTATGGATAACCTGCAGATGCATTTGCAACTATATTACGTTTCCTTCCACCCACATTTAACGCGAAAAAAACACTTACCAATCGACGGATTTAAGTTGCTCCAGTGTCACAAGATGCGAAAGTCCTGATCGTTTCGTCCGCACATTTTACCGGCGATGCTAACGCAGCTATTCGGCCATGCTATGGCTATGAATAGCGTCAATAGCTATTCGCTCAATAGCTTCAGTTTCTTCTTCAATACTTTCATACTCCAACCATCCGTTACAATACATGCATAATCTGTTGAATCGCTCAAGCCGCTGAAATCCGAGTCCGAGTCCGAGCTAATGTCGCTATATCTTGCTGTGCTATTCGCCATTTTTTGTTTACATTGGCAGCACTGTGTGACGTCA
The DNA here is from genome assembly GCF_033978795.1 of Nerophis ophidion. NCBI lineage: Eukaryota > Metazoa > Chordata > Actinopteri > Syngnathiformes > Syngnathidae > Nerophis > Nerophis ophidion. The sequence goes on along the minus strand of NC_084627.1, from coordinate 42,316,846 downwards.
CAGGGAAATGGATAGTGGCATCGCAAATAGCGAAAATCAAGCACTTTAAAGCTTTTTTTTAGGGATATTCGGAGACGGTAAAATTAAAAAAAAAATTTCAAAAAATACAACATGCCACTGGGAACTGATTTTTATTGTTTTTAACCCTTTTGAAATTGTGATAATGTTCCCCTTTAAAACGTGTCATGTTTGGTTCACTTCAACAGAACTTTGGTGCATTTGCTCTGCTGGTGCGGTTAGTTTGGTCAACTGTGAAGACCATCTACCAAACCTGGTGAGCCAGCAAACCGTTTAAACTCGCATTGGAACTTTGATGTCGAATGTGAACACGACACAGACTCAAAACCATAACAGTGTTAAAATGGCATCACAGAAATAGACGACTTCTAAAACCTGAATAAAACACAATGTTTTTCGATTTCTTTAGAGAAAAATATATTTTTCACTCTGGTCAATTCTGTACAAAAGACACATTGCTATTAAATTAAGCATTTTAACTACTAAAGAAATCAAGAAAAACATGAAACCGTTATCTCTGATTACCATATCTTGCACTTAAGTTCCGTATATTCCAATTTGAAAAGACTTTACTTCTGGGATTTGCTCAAAAACTGGAGCCATCGCAGAACAGAGTCTATTATTTAGTATTGTGCATGTTCCCAGTATCTATGCATCCTAAGTCGGCCCCCTGCTGGGAGCCATCAGACCAGTGGACTGGCCCCAGGCAACAAGGGAATAATGAAAGGAATAAAAAAAGGACGGATGAGAGGAGAGAACTAAGTGGAACAGAATAAGGGATGAAGAGGATGATAGTAGGCTCAGGTGATATTGACAAGTCTGGTATCACTCTGATACGAAGTAAAGATGCACTTTTACAGGGATTCTTTGAAGATCATTGAAGGATTTTGCCTTGAATTCATTGACATGTTTACAATCAGAAACACAAATGTGACAATATCCACAAAACAATACAATTATTCCCTTATTACATACAATTGTTTACATAAATAAAGTCAGTAGTGCCAACAAAAGCAAAAAATACTATTAGCTTGCATTGAAATCCTTTGGCTTTTTGCCACCATGGCCTTGGTGTTCAAGATGATATTCATTCTAGACAATATAACTGGTTAAAGTATCAATCAATCAATCATCCATCCATCCATCTTCTTCCGCTTATCCGAGGTTGGGTCGCGGGGGCAACAGCCTAAGCAGGGAAACCAAGACTTCCCTCTCCCCAGCCACTTCGTCCAGCTCCTCCCGGGGGATCCCGAGGTGTTCCCAGGCCAGCCGTGAGACATAGTCTACCCAACGTGTCCTGGGTCTTCCCCGTGGCCTCCTACCGGTTGGACGTGCCCTAAACACCTCCTTAGGGATGCGTCCGGGTGGCATCCTGACCAGATGCCCGAACCACCTCATCTGGCTCCTCTCGATGTGAAGGAGCAGCGGCTTTACTTTGAGTTCCTCCCGGATGGGAGAGCTTCTCACCCTATCTCTAAGGGAGAGCCCCGCCACACGGCGGAGGAAACTCATTTCGGCCGCTTGTACCCGTGATCTTATCCTTTCGGTCATGACCCAAATCTCATGACCATAGGTGAGGATGGGAACGTAGATCGACCAGTAAATTGAGAGCTTTGCCTTCCGGCTCAGCTCCTTCTTTGCCACAACGGATCGGTACAACGTCCGCATTACTGAAGACGCCGCACCGATCCGCCTGTCGATCTCACGATCCACTACTCCCCCACTCGTGAACAAGACTCCTAGGTACTTGAACTCCTCCACTTGGGGCAGGGTCTCCAATGGTTCACTGGCATTCCACCCTTTTGCGGGCGAGAACCGTGGACTCGGACTTGGAGGTGCTGATTCTCATTCCGGTCGCTTCACACTCGGCTGCGAACCGATCTAGTGAGAGCTGAAGATCCCGGTCAGTTGAAGCTTCATCAATCAATCAATCAATGTTTATTTATATAGCCCTAAATCACCAGTGTCTCAAAGGGCTGCAGAAGCCACAACACAAACCACAACGACATCCTCGCTAGAGCCCACGTAAGGGCAAGAAAAACTCACACCCAGTAGGACGTCGGTGACAATGATGACTATGATAAACCTTGGAGAGGACCGAAACGAATGGATGTCGAGGGGGTCTAACATGATACCGTGAAAGTTCAGTACATAGTGGATCCAACACAACCGTGAGAGTCCAGTCCAAAGTGGATCCAACACAGTAGCGAGAGTCCCGTCCATAGTACAGCCAACAGGAAACCATCCCAAGCGGAGGGGGATGAGCAGCGCAGAGATGTCCCCAGCCGATACACAGGCAAGCGGTCCATCCTGGGTCCCGACCCTGGACGAGCGGTCCATCCTGGGTCCCGACTCTGGACAGCCAGTACTTCATCCATGGCCACCAAACCGGACCCCCTCCACAGAGGGGAGTGGGACAGAGGAGAAAAAGGAAAGAAACGGCAGATCAACTGGTCTAAAATGGGAGTCTATTTAAAGGCTAGAGTATACAGATGAGTTTTGAGAAGAGACATAAATGCTTCTACTGAGGTAGCATCTCGAACTGTTACCGTACGTACCAATGATATGGTGAAATTATTCTCTGTATTCGATCCAACACCCTTGATCACCCCCTGGGAGGTGAGGGGAGCAGTGGGCAGCAGCAGTGGCCACGCCCAATAATTATTTTTGGTGATTTAACCCCCAATTCCAACCCTCTATGCTGAGTACCAAGCAGGGAGGTAATAGCTCCCATTTTTATAGTCTTTGGTATGACTCGGCCGGGGTTTGAACTCACAACCTACCCATCTCAGGGCCGGCACTCTAACCACTAGGCCACTGAAATGAATATCACAATATCAACAATGTAACATAACAAATAAATAACAGTAATATAACACACATTAACAGACTCGTAGGGACAGGAATTGATAAGAGTTTTATGATTGCTATTGTATATTCAATTCTGCTTAAAGATTTAATTCTTTATCAATTCTTCTTTGGGGAATTGATGAAGCGCTACTTTGTCCTCCATAAAAACTAAACTATCTGTGTCAGCCAGTGACAAACACAAGTAAAGTCCAACGGAACTCTGCAGTCAGCACATCTGCAACTCGGAAAATTAACTATTGATTTGCAGAAAAATGAGCATTTTTACGTTTTCCAGGAAGGGTGTGTGATCTTTCTGGACTTAACGGTTCTGCATTGTGTTAGCGTTTCCTTCCTTTGCTGAAATATCCACTTGACAGGTGTTGCATGTTTTCATGAAATTGTAACTCTCGAGCGTTTGTGCCGCTCCGACGTCTTTTATACCCACAGGAATCTACAAGTGCCTAAGTGGCAAACAATTCCAAGGAATTGAAACACGGAGAACCAATTCCTAACGGGAACCGGTTTTTGATTCCCATCCCACTAGACGAGAACAGAAAAATATCGATCTCATTATTGTCAGAGTTAGTTTGTGAAGAACCCCAAGATGCAGAGAAGGAAGCAGGCATTGAATAAGAAAACATTGTTTTAATTTACACACTACAACAAAACCAAAGAAAAGGGTACAAACAAAAAGTGCACACGAGGCAGCTAACAAACTAAAAGAGCTAGCATTAGAGCTAGAAGATAACGAACTAGGAACAAATAACAGTAAGCTAAAAACATCTACCAAATATAGCTTACCGCTACGCTGCAATCACACGACCAGTAGGACAACAAGTAGAAAATGACATTGACACGACAGGAGCGACAAGAAGAGCAACAATAATCCAGCACTGACTGGAGGACAAAAGCAGGTACAAATAGGAGCGGGCTGATTGACACCAGGTGTAGCCAGTTGCCAATCAGCCACAGCTGAGGGGAAAAAACGCTCAGGGAGAAACACAGGAAACAGACAAAATAAGAGCGCTGACAGGAACTAAAAAAACAGGAAATACTAAACACACACAGAGGAAAAACTAAAACACAAACAAACTGTCAGCGGCAAGCCTGACAAAGGTGTTCAAACTACAAGTCTTGGCGAGCAAGACCTCATTAAGAATTTGCAGAGTGGTTTTCTTTGGCCTCTTGTGGATAAAGTGAGTAAATCAGGTCAATGACCATGAATTGTACTTTGAATTAAACATTTTACTTTCTCCAGGAAGGGTGTGTGATCTTTCTGGACTTAGCGGTTCTGCATTGTGTTAGCGTTTCCTTCTTTTGCTGAAATATCCACTTGACAAACTAAAAGAGCTAGCATGGGAGCTAGAAGATAACAAACTAGGCTATGAACAAACAAAACTGAAGCAGGGAACAAAAAACAGTAAGCTAAAAACATCTACCAAATATAGCTTACCGCTACGCTGCAATCACACGACCAGTAGGACAACAAGTAGAAAATGACATTGACACGACAGGAGCGACAACAAGAGCGACAATAATCCAGCACTGACTGGAGGACAAAAGCAGGTACAAATAGGAGCGGGCTGATTGACACCAGGTGTGGCCGGGTGCCAATCAGCCACAACTGAGGGGAAAAAACGCTCAGGGAGAAACACAGGAAACACACAAAATAAGAGCGCTGACAGGAACTAAAAAAACAGGAAATACTAAACACACACAGAGGAAAAACTAAAACACAAACAAACTGTCAGTGGCAAGCCTGACAAAGGTGTTCAAACTACAAGTCTTGGCGAGCAAGACCTCATTAGGAATTTGCAGAGTGGTTTTCTTTGGCCTCTTGTGGATAATGTGAGTAAATCAGGTCAATGACCATGAATTGTACTTTGAATTAAACATTTTACTTTCTCCAGGAAGGGTGTGTGATCTTTCTGGACTTAGCGGTTCTGCATTGTGTTAGCGTTTCCTTCTTTTGCTGAAATATCCACTTGACAAACTAAAAGAGCTAGCATGGGAGCTAGAAGATAACAAACTAGGCTATGAACAAACAAAACTGAAGCAGGGAACAAAAAACAGTAAGCTAAAAACATCTACCAAATATAGCTTACCGCTACGCTGCAATCACACGACCAGTAGGACAACAAGTAGAAAATGACATTGACACGACAGGAGCGACAACAAGAGCGACAATAATCCAGCACTGACTGGAGGACAAAAGCAGGTACAAAGAGGAGCGGGCTGATTGACACCAGGTAAGGCCAGGTGCCAATCAGCCACAGCTGTGGGGAAAAAACGCTCAGGGAGAAACACAGGAAACAGACTAAATAAGAGCGCTGACAGGAACTAAAAAAACAGGAAATACCAAACACACAGAGGAAAAATTAAAACACAAACAAACTGTCAGTGGCAAGCCTGACAATTATTGGAGAATACATCCTAAATGTGTCCAAACTACGAGTCTTGGCGAGCAAGACCTCATTCGGAATTTGCAGATTGGTTTTCTTTGGCATCTTGTGGACAATGTGAGTAAATCAGGTCAATGACCATGAATTGTACATTTACTTTTTTAACCAATCCAAAAAACTTCCCTTAGTAATGGCGCAAAAAAAAAAAAAAAAAAAATGCATGCAGCCCGAAAAGTCAACACACACGTTCACATATAACTCAACCAGCTCAGTGAACGCGGTAGATAATATAAACAAAACACCTTAACACTATTACAATATTCAAAATGACCCCCACTTCAATCCATTGCAGTGTATGATGGGAAAACACTCCTACCACACTTATCCATGTTTGGCAAATTTTAGCTGCGTGATATTTCTGACTGGTTAGAAAACTTTAAGGAGGTTGTCACGGAAGTAAACGAGTCAAACTTTTGCATAGTCTAAATATCCAATAATGTGAATTGTATACGAGCAGCACAGAGGTAAGTTGAACCCACTGTGGCCAAAGGTTTGGACACCCCTGATCTATCCGATACCAATACTACCATTGGTACTGGGTTATTGATTTTTGGATCAATCTGTTCACACCTGGTAAATAAAAGACTCACTTGGCAACACATTCCAAGTACGTACTCTGCTTTTAAGTATGAGGTCGCCAGTCCATCACAAGACACATTTAGAAGAGTATTCACTCACATGGACAAATGAGAGTCCAATTAACAGAGTACTCCGTAAAAACCGAGCTAAAATATCCATACTTCGCACAGATTGGATTAAAACTCGGAACCAGCTGGCTGGGAGACGACCTGCAGTCAATCACTGATACACAACATGCAGGTGTTTACCAGACTTCAATTGGGAATTTTAAGGTTTATTAATTCAATAAACGAAATGAGGAGTTCTCATTAAAAAAACAAGCATTTTTATATGGCTTTAATGGCACATAAAAAAGTAAGTGAGGTGAACCTTGGTAATATGGTGTGCTCTCCAGGATGAGTCCATTAGGCGCTGCTTAGTGGCGGCGGTTAGAGTGATTAGTAGAGAGGCAGCCACCCATAGAGGATGACAAATAACACTGCAGACAGAGCATGATTACGAGCGTGCACCAGGCTAGAGACAGTACCGACACAGAGACAGTACGAACACAGAGACAGTACCAACACAGAGACACTACCAACACAGAGACACTACCAACACAGAGACAGTACCGACACAGAAACAGTACCGACACTGGGACAGTACAGACACAGACACAGTACCGACACAGAGACAGTACCAATACAGAGACAGTACAGACACAGAGACAGTACCAACACAGACACAGTACCGACAGAGAGACAGTACAGACAGAGACAGTACGAAGACAGAGACAGTACCAACACAGAGACAGTACCAACACAGAAACAGTACCAACACAGAGACAGTACAGACACAGAGACAGTACCAACACAGAGACAGTACCGACAAAGAGACAGTACCAACAGAGAGACAGTACAGACACAGAGATAGTACCGACACAGAGACAGTACCGGCACAGAGACAGTACCAACACAGAGACAGTACAGACACAGAGACAGTACCGACACAGACACAGTACCGGCACAGAGACAGTACCAACACAGAGACAGTACAGACACAGAGACAGTACCAACACAGACACAGTACCGACAGAGAGACAGTACAGACACAGAGATAGTACCGACACAGACGCGGTACCGGCACAGAGACAGTACCAACACAGAGACAGTACAGACACAGAGACAGTACCGACACAGACACAGTACCGGCACAGAGACAGTACCAACACAGAGACAGTACAGACACAGAGACAGTACCGACACAGAGACAGTACAGACACAGAGACAGTACCGACACAGAGACAGTACAGACACAGAGACAGTACCAACACAGAGACAGTACCGACACAGAGACAGTACCAACACAGAGACAGTACCGACACAGAGACAGTACAGACACAGAGACAGTGCGAACACAGAGACAGTACCAACACAGAGACAGTACAGACACAGAGACAGCACCAACACAGAGACAGTACCGACACAGAGACAGTACCAACACAGAGACAGTACAGACAGAAACAGTACAGACACAGACACAGTACCGACACAGAGACAGTACCAACACAAAGACAGTACCAACACAGACACAGTACCGACAGAGAGACAGTACCAACACAGAGACAGTACCAACACAGACACAGTACCGACACAGACACAGTACCGACACAGAGACAGTACCGACACAGAGACAGTACCAACACAGAGACAGTACAGACACAGACACAGTACCAACACAGAGACAGTACAGACACAGACACAGTACCGACACAGACACAGTACCAACACAGAGACAGTACAGACACAGAGACAGTACCAACACAGACACAGTACCAACACAGAGACAGTACAGACAGAAGCAGTACCGACACAGAGACAGTACCAACACAGAGACAGTACCAACAGAGCACAAAAGAAACGGACATCAGACATCGGACTCAGGCACCTGTTCCAGGCCTGTTCTGATGCCTCAGAGCAAGCAGGCCAGTCGTCTCGCTTCACCTTTGTTCAGGTGTGCGCAAACAGATCCTCTCTTTGCCAGAAAAGGTTTAGGTGGTCAACAAGATATAGTGTTTTGAAGCCACAGACCGGACAGCCATGTTGTCAGCTTTGTCATCCTCCTGTCCAAGGTCCGCTGATCAGTCTGGATATTTCCACTTTATCAACACTCTTGAATAGTTTAGTCAAGTCTTCACTGGCGAATAATCAATTACAAAAATTATCTTATGTACCTTAAGGCCATCCACAACTCCACCTTATTTGTCAGACCTTCACCACATCATTACTCAGATCCTCCTTCTCAATCCACCTTGCTGTGCCATGGTCTCCATGGTTTCCATGAGGAGATGCCCAATTCTGGAACTCTCTCCCAGCTCACATCTGCATTATTGACTGCCTTCAGACATTTCAATCAAGACTGAAAACCGTCTGTTTAAAACTGCTTACTTACTACAGCTGCCTCTACTCTGTCCTTTATTTATTTCTTCATTTCATCCTTTCACTATTATCTTTTAATTACTTTTTCTCTACATGTTGATTTTATCCTTTTATCATTATCTTTTCATTATTTTGTGTACACGCTGATTTTATCCTTTGATCTTTTTATGATTTTCTTTTCATTATTTTGATGTTGTAAAGTGTCCTTGGGTTTCTTGAAAGGTGCTTATAAATTAAATGTATTATTAATATTTTCTCAGGATTTCAGAGAGTTGTGTTGTCACGTCTCACACGGTGCAACTTGAAGAATAAGAATAAGAATACATTTTAACAGAAATGTAGCTAGAACATGCCAATGACAGTAAATGAAAAACTAGATCCCTTTTTACAGTTTGTCCCTCATAATATGTACAAAATAATAGGTGTATAAATGACACAATATGTTACTGCAGACTAATTAGGAGTATTTGTTTGTTTACTTACTACTAAAAGACAAGTTTTCTAGTATGTTCAACATTTTCTACTCACCATGCAGTAGAAACATCCATCCTACACAATAGAAACGTCCATCCTACACAGTAGAAACATCCATCCTACACACCATGCAGTAGAAACATCCATCCTACACAATAGAAACGTCCATCTGACACAGTAGAAACATCCATCCTACACACCATGCAGTAGAAACATCCATCCTACACAATAGAAACGTCCATCCTACACACCATGCAGTAGAAACATCCATCCTACACAATAGAAACGTCCATCTGACACAGTAGAAACATCCATCCTACACACCATGCAGTAGAAATATCCATCCTACACAATAGAAACGTCCATCCTACACACCATGCAGTAGAAATATCCATGCTACACAGTAGAAACATCCATCCTATACACCATGCAGTAAAAACATCCATACTACACAATAGAAACATCCATCCTACACACCATGCAGTAAAAACATCCATCCTACACAATAGAAACATCCATCCTACACACCATGCAGTATAAACATCCATCCTACACACCATGCAGTAGAAACATCCATCCTACACAACATGCAGTAGAAACATCCATCCTACACAATAGAGACGTCCATCCTACACACCATGCAGTAGAAACATCCATCCTATACACCATGCAGTAAAAACATCCATACTACACAATAGAAACATCCATCCTACACATCATGCAGTAAAAACATCCATCCTACACAATAGAAACGTCCATCCTACACACCATGCAGTAGAAACATCCATCCTACACACCATGCAGTAGAAACATCCATCCTACACAACATGCAGTAGAAACATCCATCCTACACAATAGAGACGTCCGTCCTACACACCATGCAGTAGAAACATCCATCCTACACAGTAGAAACATCCATCCTACACACCATGCAGTAGAAACATCCATCCTACACAATAGAGACGTCCATCCTACACACCATGCAGTAGAAACATCCATCCTACACAGTAGAAACATCCATCCTACACACCATGCAGTAAAAACATCCATCCTACACAATAGAAACGTCCATCCTACACACCATGCAGTAGAAATATCCATGCTACACAGTAGAAACATCCATCCTATACACCATGCAGTAAAAACATCCATACTACACAATAGAAACATCCATCCTACACACCATGCAGTAGAAACATCCATCCTACACAACATGCAGTAGAAACATCCATCCTACACAATAGAGACGTCCGTCCTACACACCATGCAGTAGAAACATCCATCCTACACAGTAGAAACATCCATCCTACACACCATGCAGTAGAAACATCCATCCTACACAATAGAGATGTCCATCCTACACACCATGCAGTAGAAACATCCATCCTACACAGTAGAAACATCCATCCTACACACCATGCAGTAGAAACATCCATCCTACACAATAGAAACGTCCATCCTACACACCATGCAGTAGAAATATCCATGCTACACAGTAGAAACATCCATCCTATACACCATGCAGTAAAAACATCCATACTACACAATAGAAACATCCATCCTACACACCATGCAGTAGAAACATCCATCCTATACAGCAGAACCATCCATCTTACATGGTACAACCATCCATCCTACACAGTAGAAACATCTGTCCTACATGTTAGAATCATCCATCCTACAGTAGAAACATCCATCAGTAGAAAGAAAACCAGGTCTACCATACCAAAGCTAACGAGGGTATACAGTATTTAGTGTTTCCAAGCACACATGCATTAACGAGGACAGCTGAGACAGTATTTAGGACAGGGGTCACCAACCTTTTTGAAACCAAGAGCTACTTCTTGGGTACTGATTAATGCCAAGGGCTACCAGTTTGATACACACTTGAATACATTGCCAGAAATAGCCAATTTGCTTAATTTACCTTTAGTAAATAAATCTATATATATATAAAAAAAAATGGGTAATTCTGTCTGTCTTTCCGTCGTACATTTTTTTTCCTTTTACGGAAAGTTTTCTGTAGAGAATAAATGATGAAAAAAACACTTAATTGAATGGTTTAAAAGAGGAGAAAACAGGAAAAAAATGAAAATTTTATTTTGGAACATAGTTTATCTTCAATTTCGACTCTTTAAAATTCAAAATTCAACCGAAAAAAAGAAGAGAAAAACTAGCTAATTCAAATCTTTTTGAAAAAATTTAAAAAATAATTTATGGAACATCATTAGTCAATTTTCCTGATTAAGATTAATTTTAGAATTTTGATGACATGTTTTAAATAGGTTAAAATCCAATCTGAATTTTGTTAGAATATACAACAAATTGGACCAAGCTATATTTCTAACAATGACAAATCATTATTTCTTCTAGATTTTCCAGAACAAAAAATTTAAAAGAAATTCAAAATACTTTGAAATATGATTTAAACTTGATTCTAAACATTTTCTAGATTTGCCAGAATATTTTTTTTTAATTTTAAACATAATAAGTTTGAAGAAACATTTCACAAATAGTCTTCGTTGAAAAAACAGAAGCTAAAATGAAGAATTAAATAAAAATGTATTTATTATTCTTTAACATAAAAAAAAATTCAAATTTACTTGAACATTGATTTAAATTGTCAGGAAAGAAGAGGAAGTAATTTAAAAGGTAAAAAGGTATGTGTTTAAAAATCCTAAAATCATTTTTAAGGTTGTATTTTTTCTCTGAAATTGTCTTTCTGAAAGTTTTAAGAAGCAAAGTAAAAAAATAAATGAATTTATTTAAACAAGGGAAGACCAAGTCTTTGAAATATTTTCTTGGGTTTTCAAATTCTATTTGAGTTTTGTTACTCTAATAATTAAAAATGTCAAGCAAAGCGAGACCACCTTGCTAGTAAATAATTAAAATGTTATAAAATAGAGGCAGCTCACTGGTAAGTGCTGCTATTTGAGCTATTTTTAGAACAGGCCAGCTACCTTACGGGCTACCTGATGCCCGCGGGCACCGCATTGGTGACCCCCTGGTTTAGTGTTTTGAAGCACACATGAGTTAAAGGCCTACTGAAACCCACTACTACCGACCACGCAGTCTGATAGTTTATATATCAATGATGAAATATTAACATTGCAACACATGCCAATACGGCCTTTTTAGTTTAATAAATTACAATTTTAAATTTCCCGCTGAGTTTCTTGTTGAAAACGTCGAGGAATGATGACGCGTTTGATGACGCAAGTGTGTGACGTCTCGGGTTGTAGCGGACATATTAGCCCAGCCCCAATTACGGCTAAAAGTTGTCTCTTTTCATCGCATAATTACACAGTAATTTGGACATCTGTGTTGCTGAATCCTTTGCAATTTGTTCAATTAATAATGGAGACGTCAAAGAAGAATACTGTTGGTGGAAAACGGTGGATTGCAGCTGCCTTTAGCACCGAGACACAGCTGGTGTTTCTTTGTTTGTTGTGAAGCTTTACCCCGAGCGGTCAAGCGAACATGTTTCTCTAAGTCAACCAGCATGTTTTTGGATGGGAAAATTGTGATATATATCTTACCGGAGACATCAGTGGATTATGCGTCCTCCTGCAGTAGCTGTCGAAAAAGGCAGCTGTGAGCTTGGCTCCTCGGCTTCTCTCTGAGACACTGGCGTGCTCACCGCAGCCATCCGACTTTGAGGTATGTCTTTACAATCTCACTCAAACACTATTAAAACAATAAGCAGATAAAGGATCTTCCAGGATTATCCTAGTAAAAGTGTCTAATTACATCTGAAACGCTCACACTGCCACCGCCCGGAGCCGTCGCTTTTTATTTTATTTTATTTAATTATTATTTTTCTAGTCCTTCACTATGAATTTCCTCATCCATGAATCTTTCATCCTCGCTCAAATTAATGGGGAAATTGTCGCTTTCTCGGTCCGAATAGCTCTAGCTGCTGCTGGCTATGATTGTAAACAATGTTCGAATGTGAGGAGCTCCACAACCCGTGACGTCACGCGCACATCGTCTGCTACTTCCGGTAAAGGCAAGGCTTTTTTATTAGCGACCAAAAGTTGTGAACTTTATCGTCTATGTTCTCTACTAAATCCTTTCAGCAAAAAAAATGGCAATATCGCGAAATGATCAAGTATGACACATAGAATGGACCTGCTATCCCCCTTTGAATACGAAAATCTCATTTCAGTAGGCCTTTAACGAGGAGACAGTATTTAGTGTTTCCAAGCACACGTGCGTTAACGAGGAGAGCGCTGATTGCAGAGATTGCTCCTGACTTTCAGAAGCGGCGAGGTGTAAAGTGGAGGTAAAATTCCTAAAAAGGTGGAAGATGACATCCAACATGAAACACACACACACACACACACACCCGGTGAGTGACAAGATGTTATTGCAGGTGTAAATTGAGGCTGTGCGGTGTGTGTGTTGTTCATTAAAGCAGAGTCAATCCCAATTGGTTTTCATTAGGAGCCTGACCACACCACCAGATCTTTAATCTAGATAGCAAGCAACCCCCGCCCCCTCATGTCTTTTTTAGCAATCTCTTCCACACATCAACGCACGCATACACACACATCAACTCATGCATACACACACTTGCAAGTACTTCTCCAACACACACCAGCACAGCTCGCTGGTTATTTATTAAGCAGAAGTGACAGCTACTGAATAAGTTGTGTTCTAACACCTTTAGTCTATGCATATTGCTCTTCTCACGGCCGCCTAATACCAGCACCGTTTGTCCCACCACACCTTCCAGCCTGGACGTGTCCGCACGAGAGTGTGTGGGAGAGGACAATTGCGCTCGGTGGTTATGAGTTAAGTCTTGTTTCCCGGAGACATGTCCTGCCTAAACACAGCTGACACAGTCCTGCTCCCACCAGTTATCTGTCATGAGGAATTAGACGCTAACACACACCGGGAGAAATGAGCTGGAACACGCACGCACACACACACACACACCCTCCCCCCTCTCTCACATATACCAGTGTAGCTACATGTAGAAACACCTGACCTGACACCAACAGTCCTGGTCAAAAGTGTACATACACTTGTAAAGAACATAATGCCCTGGCTGTTTTGAGTTTTCAATCATTTCTTATATTTTTGTGATGTAGTGATACTTGTTGCTCACAAAAAAAAACATTTGTGACAGACTCTTGCTGTCGTGCGGGTTCCAAGGACCATCAAGGAAGGACAAGTTGCTGGAGAAGGTTTGACTGTTGTTTATTCTTTCAATAACACAAGCTCGTCTGCGGTCCGGTTGTTTTTCAGCTCCTTCTCTCCTGCTCGCTCCTTGCTCGCTTCCAGCCGGCCGCGTCGTCACTGTCGGTCCTCAGGTACTGCTGCGGGTTCTCCTACTCCTTCTGCCTCGAGCTCTCCTCCTTCTCCTCTTTTATACAGTGTGAGGAGATAAGTCAATTGTGTGCCGGTGCGCGATCCACGCACCTGAATTAGAGTAGGGCGGCGTCGCTCCCGGCACGCCCCGCCTCTCCGCTCAGCTGCATTCTCCGCCTCCTTGCCGCCTCTCCACAACATTAATGAAGTTTGCTTTTTTTATGAATTTATTATGGCTCTACTGAAAATGTGAGCAATCAAAAGTATACATAGAGCAATGTTAATATTTGCCTCCATGTCCCTTGGCAAGTTTCACTTCAATAAGTGAAGTGAAGTGAATTATATTTATATAGCGCTTTTCTCTAGTGACTCAAAGCGCTTTACATAGTGAAACCCAATATCTAAGTTACATTTTAAACCAGTGTGGGTGGCACTGGGAGCAGGTGGGTAAAGTGTCTTGCCCAAGGACACAACGGCAGTGAATAGGATGGCAGAAGCGGGAATCAAACCTGCAACCCTCAAGTTGCTGGCACGGCCTCTCTACCAACCGAGCTATACCGTGCTATAAGGCGCTTTTGGTAGCCATCCACAAGCTTCTGCTTACATTTTTCACCGCAAAATTGCTGCAGTTCAGCTAAATGTGTGACATGGACTTGTTTCTTCAGCATTGTCCACACGTTTAAGTCAGGACTTTGGGAAGGTCATTCTAAAACCTTCATCCCAGTTTGATTCAGCCATTCCTTTACCATTTTTGAGGTGTGTTTGGGGCATACTTGCCAACCCTCCCGGATTTTACGGGAGACTCCCGAAATTCAGCGCCTCTCCCGAAAACCTCCTGGGACAAATTTTCTCCCGAAATTGAGGCCACGCCCCCTCCAGATCCATGCGGACCTGAGTGACGTGACGACAGCCTGTTTTCACGTCCGCTTTCCCACAATATCAAACAGCGTGTCTGCCCAATGACGTTATAACTGTAGAATGATCGAGGGCGAGTTCTTGGTTTCTTATGTGGGTTTATTGTTAGGCAGTTTCATTAACGTCCTCCCAGCGCGGTAACAACACACAACAACAGCAGTCACCTTTTCGTCTACCGTAAAGCAGTTTGTCTGCCGTAAACAGAAATGTTGTGACACTCTTAAACAGGACAATACTGCCATCTACTGTACATGCACCACAACACCTCCAGGCAACTTTAACCCTTTACTAATACTAATACCCTCCTCCATACACATCCCACCCCCCGGATTGTAAATCATGTAAATAATTCAATGTACGTACTATGATTATCAACTTGTGTGATGACTGTATTATGCTGATAGTATATATCTGTAGTATTAATTTATTAACGTGGATACCGATTTAAACAAGTTGAAAAACTTATTCGGGTGGTCAGTTGTACGGAATATGTACTGTACTGTGCAATCTACTAATAAAAGTTTCAATCAATCAATCAATCAATCAATCATGCATATGTGACGATAACATCTACGGCTTTTAGAGAGTGCAGTGCACAACTGCGCACACAACAGCAATAAATATACTCCTCCCCTGTAACCACGCCCCACCCCCCATTTCCCGAAATCGGAGGTCTCAAGGTTGGCAAGTATGGTTTGGGGTCATTGTCCTGTTGGAACACCCAACTGTGCCCAAGACCCAACCTCCGGGCTGATAATTTGAGCTTGTCCTGAAGAACTTGGAGCCTTTTTCATTGTCCCATTTAAAGCACCAGTAGCAGCAAAACAGGCCCAGAGCATGATACTACCACCACCATTCTTGACGGTAGGCATTGTGTTCCTGAAATTAAAAGCCTCGCCTTTTCTCCTCCAAACATATTGCTGGGTATTGTGGCCAAACAGCTCTGTTTTTGTTTCATCTGACATCACATGGGCAAAGATAAGACCTTCTGGAGGAAAGTTCTGAGGTCAGATGAAAATTTGAGCTCGACAGCCATGACATGATGTTCTTTACATCTCCAAGAACTATGCATTTAAGTATTGTATGATGTACAGTCCCTCCAGAATGTCGTGATCTAAGTGTCTATTTTGGTGTTTGTTGACATCCTTTCCTTGTTGTTGGGAAAAAATAAACCTCAAGACATTACAACTTTTGCCCCAACTTTCCGAAAAAGCTGCTGCCAATTCATGCATGTGAAGCTACAACAATCACTTCCAAAACGGAATACATTAATTTTTGTTCACACAATTCTACAGACAATACCCCTTAATCCCGACATAAAAATTATGTTTTTTTATTTTATTTTGTAAAAAAAATAAAAATAAAACGTATATACAAATACATGTACACAAGAATTCACAGCATTTTCTCAATACTTAGTTGATGCACTTTTGGCAGCAATTTCACTCTCAAGTCCTTTTCAATATCAACTTGGCACAAATATCTTTGGGCAGTTTCTTTGCAACACCTCTAAAGCTCCATCGGGTTGGATGAGACCATTTAACGCCCCGGGCGAGAGTGAACTCCACCCCTCAAGAAAAGAATACCGCCCCCATCTCCAGAGAAAAGTCTATATGCGGCATTACACACTTAGTCATTATTTACTGGACATGTGAAGATAAAAAGATAGATATTTTCCCTAAGAATAGTATTATGATCCGCTGCCCGGATCATATTATGTTCAGGTTTTGAGTCTTGTTTTGTATTATGTTCTGCTAATGTTTGCCTTAGTTTCACCTGCCACTCGTTTCTTGACGGGCACCTGCCTTGTGATTACTGCCTTATTTAAGCCTGCCTTTTCCGTTGATTCGACCTTGCTTCCTAGTTTGTTTTTCACAACAGTGACGAATCTGATCCGATCCCGTAATCCTGTTCGCAACCAGCTAGCTTCCATGCTAAGTATTTGTTTTTTCTCTACCTCCCATGCTAGCACTTTTGGGTTTTTTCTAGCTCCCATGCTAGTTCTGTTTGTTTTGCCTTTTTTGCCTAGTGCAAGTTTTCTGTTTCATAGTCTGATTTAATTTCAAATAAATCCTCATTTCTTACCTTCACGCTGTGTTCGAAGCCCGACTGCAACATGAGGGAACGAACCCGCAAATCGTCACAAATAGAATATAAAAATAATAGAATAACAAAAACTGAAGTGCAAATAAAATTGGGGGAGTACATGAGCCACATTCTCTAAATGTTCCCTCCGTTCACTAAATGTCTGTGGAAGTAGTGGTGATGGAAACGTCTTCCATCATCTCTTCTCGGGAACGTGAAGTCTGAGTTTAGCTCATTAGGTCCTCGGTAAATAATTCAGTTCTTAATGTATCGGTCAAATCAATAGAGGCAGCTTTGATGGAGCCACAAACATCTGTTGAAGCCCAGGATGAGTCTTCAGGTTGTTGGATTGTAACATTGAGTCTGCTGCTGCTTCATGATGCTGTCAGGAAATGACTGTATATGCATTCATGTTAATAAATGTACAGTAGATGGCTGATGAGAGATAATGAGTTTAGTTCAATTACATGACCAACATTTTCAATTTTGAGTGTTTACTATGCCTTGTTAAAACAATGAGTATATATGAAATACTGAAACTATAGATCAAAGTATATATAGTATATATTAGTATTAAATATAATGATAAGGCATGTACGTGGGGATAGGCCCCTCCCACCTCCAAAGGCACGCACCTGGGGATAGGCCCCTCCCACCTCCAAAGACATGCACCTGGGGATCGGTTGTGTCAGGCTTTCCCCTGACAGTTTGTTTGTGTTTTAGTTTTTTCCTCTGCATTTGTCTTGGTTTCCTCTGTGTGTTTAGTATAACCTGTTTTTAGTTCCTGTCAGCGCTCTTATTTTGTCTGTTTCCTGTTTTTTCCCCTGTGCGCTGTTTTCCCCCCAGCTGCGGCCACACCTGGCGTCAATCAGCCCGATTCTATTTAAGTCTATTTTTGTCCTCCAGTCAGTCGCTGGATTATTGATTTGTCATGCCGATGTCGCTCTTGTCGTTGCTACCTGTCGTGTCGTGTCGTATTTTGTCTTGTCTATGCAGCGTTGCGGTAAGCTATGTTGGATTGCGTTTTTTAGCTTACTGCCTTTTGTTCCCTGCTTCCAAGTTTGTTTTTATTATACATGTACGACTTCTGTTTCCTGCTCGATGCTTGCTTGCTTCCATGCTAAGTTCCTTTGTGTTCTCTAGCTCCCATGTTAGCTCCCTTAGTTTGTTATCCGCCTCGTGCGCGTGACAGTTTGTTTGTGTTTTAGTTTTTTTCTCTGCATTTGTCTTGGTTTCTTCTGTGTGTTTAGTATTACCTGTTTTTAGTTCCTGTCAGCGCTCTTATTTTGTCTGTTTCCTGTTTTTCCCCTGTGTGCTGTTTTCCCCTCAGCTGCGGCTAATTGGCACCTGGCCACACCTGGTGTCAATCAGCCCGATTCTATGTAAGTCTGTTTTTGTCCTCCAGTCAGTCGCTGGATTATTGATTTGTCATGCCGATGTCGCTCTTGTCGTTGCTACCTGTCGTGTCGTGTCCTATTTTGTCTTGTCTATGCAGCGTTGCGGTAAGCTATGTTGGATTGCGGTTTTTAGCTTACTGCCTTTTGTTCCCTGCTTCCAAGTTTGTTTTTATTATACATGTACGACTTCTGTTTCCTGCTCGATTCATGCTAGCTTCCATGCTAAGTTCCTTTGTGTTCTCTAGCTCCCATGCTAGCTCCCTTAGTTTGTTATCCGCCTCGTGCGCGCTTTGTGTTAGTACCCTTTTGTTTGTTCTTGTTGTATTATTTAAATTAAATCATGTTTTCCTGCCCAATGCCTCCCTCCTTCTCTGCATCTTGGGGTTCGTCAACAACTAACTCTGACAGGTTGATTGGCAACACTAAATGGTACCTAGTGTGTGAATGTGAGTGTGGATGTTGTCTGTCTGTCTGTGTTGGCCCTGTGATGAGGTGGCGACTTGTCCAGGGTGTACACCGCCTTCCACCCGAATGCAGCTGAGATATCCAGCACCCCCGAACGGGACAAGCGGTAGAAAATGGATGGATGGCTGAATATATATATATATATATATATATATATATATATAAATGAGGTTGATCACATTGACTTGGTCATTTAAAAAGTAGCTCGCCTGCTGAAAAAGTGTTGTAACATAACAAAATGTGGAAAAAGTGAAACGCTGTGAATACTTTACCAAAGCAGTGTTGGGAAAGAAGACCGAATGACTGTCCATTTGCTATCTAATGCCATACATCCATTTTCTACCGTTTATTCTCCTTTGGGGTGGCAGGGGGCACTGGTGCCTATCTCAGCTACAATCGGGTGGAAGGCGGGGTACACCCTGGACAAGTCGCCAACCCATCGCAGGGCCAACACAGATAGACAGACAACATTCTCACTCACATTCACACACTAGGGCCAATTTAGTGTTGCCAATCAACCTATCCCCAGGTGCAGGTTTTTGGAAGTGGGAGGAAGCCGGAGTACCCGGAGAGAACCCACGCAGTCACGGGGAGAACATGCAAACTCCACACAGAAAGATCCCGAGCCTGGGATTGAACCCAGGACTGCAGGACCTTCGTATTGTGAGGCAGACGCACTAACCCCTCTGCCACCGTGAAGCCCTGCTGTCTAATGTTTGAACAGAAAGTACATTTAGAATCTACCAAAACCTGAATTATTTCTGCGAGTTATGGTGGGTGGATGTTGTCTTTTAAACATAACTATGATAGTTGTAAACACATAACTATCAGTTTTAAACACCTAACTATCACATGATAGCAGATTCAGGCCTAGAAAGGCCAGATTTAACCAATAAATACAAGCTGTGTTGTTTCTCCAGGTCACACTCTCCAACACGTCTTCTACCAAGTGTGTAAGAAGGACGCCTCGTGAAGTGTCCTGAAGTGTACGGCAGCCCAGATGGGATCGCCCAAATACGCCGTCTGATCTTTCCCTCTCATTATTCAGCTTCCGCCACTTGGCCGTCTGGAGTGCCCTCGCAGCACTTTTAGCCAGACCTGAATCCAATCATGTGGTTCTATTGTGTCATCCTGAGCCCTTTGAAGGTGTGCGGCACCAACACACCAAATTACATCTCCACACGTCTCGGCTACGTTACCTTGGAGTGGGACTCAAGCCTTTTCGAACTTCTATCAAACGTATTGCCAGTGTTCTACCAAGTGACGAATCAAACGCACACGAATCTACATCGTAGAAAACCAAGAGGTTAATAGGAACCAAAGAGTTTCACATAGCATTACTTTTTTAAAGAACTGTAAACAAGTGTTTCTTTGTTTACATTCCCTAAAGATGACGGTGAAGCTTTAATATGGAACAGAGCGGTCAAGCGAACATGGTTCTCTACCACATGTCAACCGGCAGGTTTCGGTGAGAAAATTGTGGTAATAAGTCGGCTGTTACCGTAGACATGAGCGGAGCTTGTGTCGTTCCTCCTGCAGCTGTCAAAGAGGCAGCTGCGACACTCTTGGCTCCTCCTTCTATCAGAGACACTGGCGGTCACTACACCCCTCCGACTTTCAGGTTTGACTATATATTCTCACTAACACACTATTAACACAGTAAGAAGATAAGGGATTTTCCAGAAGTATCCTAGTAAATGTGTCTAATAACATCTGATTTTTTCTAGTTCTTCACTCTCACTATCCTCATCCACGAATCTTTCATCCTCGCTCTACTTAATTGGGAAATTGTCGCTTTCTCGGTCCGAATCGCTCTAGCTGCTGGTGGCCATGATTTTAAACAATGTGAGGATGTGAGGAGCTCTACAACCCGTGACGTCACACGCACATCGTCTGCTACTTCCGGTACAGGCAAGGCTTTTTTATTAGCGACCAAAAGTTGCGAACTTTATCGTCGATGTTCTCTACTAAATCCTTTCAGCAAAAAAATGGCAATATCGCGAAATGATCAAGAATGACACATAGAATGGACCTGCTATCCTCGTTTAAATAAGAAAATCTCATTTCAGTAGGCCTTTAATGGCGATGAAAAACATCTTCTTTGGCCTAAAATGATAATAAAATGTTGCTTGAGTTGAGTCTAGTTATGACCGGACACTTCTTCCTGTCCAGACACGGATGAATGGAACTCTTCATTTGGCTCCACATGAAGTAAGAGTGATGGAAGATCCTTGTAGGACACATCCTTGTCAACAGTCACTGCATTGCCAATACATGTCATTAGTCTATGAATGCTTACATCAATAATTACTGACAACATAGCTTCTGCCAGGATTTACAGTATATTATCAGAATTAATCATTACAAGAAAGCAGAAATCTCGATATCCCAATTTTATTTTATTTGTTTTCAGTTTTGGGGAACAAGCGCAATTTTTATTGGCTGTAGCGTTGCAGATAAAACACATGAAGGTGTGTGTGTGTGTGTGTGTGTGTGTGTTAGTGTATTCCCAGGACCCAGACAGACTATCAAGCGTCTATCTATCCTGTGTAACGATCAATATTTATAAATCCCAAAGGATCTGTGGTATGGAGCTATAAACAAGCAATGGAGTAGAGTAGAGGATGGATAGACCAACAAGCACACACTCACCGACGCACACACACACACGCACACACGCAAACACACACACACACATATAAAAAGCTGCAGTGCACATGCAATCAAGCTCACATCTAGAAATGATAGAAAATACTTCATATATATATATATATATATATATATATATATATATATATATGTATATATATATATATATATATATATGTTTGTATATATGTATATACAAACCCCGTTTCCATATGAGTTGGGAAATTGTGTTAGGTGTAAATATAAACGGAATACAATGATTTGCAAATCCTTTTCAACCCATATTCAGTTGAATATGCTACAAATACAAGATATTTGATGTTCAAACTCATAAACCTTTTTTTTTTTTTGCAAATAATAATTAACTTAGAATTTCATGGCTGCAAAATGTGCCAAAGTAGTTGGGGAAGGGCATGTTCACCACTGTGTTACATCCCCTTTTCTTTTAAAAACACTCAATAAATGTTTGGGAACTGAGGAAACTAATTGTTGAAGCTTTGAAAGTGGAATTATTTCTCATTCTTGTTTTATGTCGTTCAACAGTCCGGGGTCTCCGTTGTCGTATTTTACGCTTTATAATACGCCACACATTTTCGATGGGAGACAGGTCTGGACTGCGGGCGGGCCAGGAAAGTACCCGCACTGTTTTACTACGAAACCACGCCGTTGTAACACATGGCTTGGCATTGTCTTGCTGAAATAAGCAGGGGCGTCCATGATAACGTTGCTTGGATGACAACATATGTTGCTCCAAAACCTGTATGGACCTTTCAGCATTAATGGTGCCTTCACAGATGTGTAAGTTACCCATGCCTTGGGCACTAATACACCCCCATACCATCACAGATGCTGGCTTTTGAACTTTGCGCCTATAACAATCCGGATGGTTATTTTCCTCTTTGTTCCGGAGGACACCACGTCCACAGTTTACAAATATAATTTAAAATATATATATATATATATATATATATATATAAATGTGTGTGTGTGTGTGCGTGTGTGTGTGTGTGTGTGTGTGTGTGTGTGTGTGTGTGTGTGTGTGTGTGACTCGGACTACCGCCCGAATGCAGGTGAGATAGGCTCCAGCACCCCCCATGACCCCAAAAGGGACAGGCAGTAGAAAATGGATGGATGTAAGGTTGGATGGGAAGTTTTCATCCAGCATTTCTCTGTACACTGCTGCATTCATCTTTCCCTCTGTCAGTTCGGATGGGAAATTTTCATCCAAGATGTCTCTGTATATTGCTGCATTCATCTTTCCCTCTATCAGGTCAAATGGGGCGTTTTCATCCAGGATGTCTCTGTACACTGCTGCATTCAGCTTTCCCTCTATCAGATCGGATGGGACGTTTTCATCCAGGATGTCTCTGTATAATGCTGCATTCATCTTTCCCTCTATCAGGTCAAATGGGGCGTTTTCATCCAGGAGGTCTCTGTATATTGCTGCATTCATCTTTCCCTCTATCAAGTCGAATGGGAAGTTTTCATCCATGATGTCTACCACAGCTACATTGTTAGAAACTGCAGCTTAGATGTAAATATGTGCACAGTCAGCACTGGGCTCTCGGTAATTATCTCAGACGTACGTGTTTTGTGTCATCAGAGCGGGCGGAAATATGGCGTATAATTAAACGTGTCATCATCGGTGTTTGACAATCACGACGTAAAGATGAGCGCACACACACACACACACACACACACACACACACACACACACACACACACACACACGCACACACTGACAAGGATTATTTCATTACATGGCTGCACAGAAAATCTCAAACAGAAGCAGACATCTACAGTATGTAAACTTTGTAGATGCAACAGCAGAAACACACACACACGCACACATACACACACACACACGCACACACGCACACACACACACACACACGCATGCAAAGAGGGCCTATTTAATATCATTTACATAATGAGAGAGCAGTCACAGTAATAGCTTTTCCTTTCTCTTATTATCATAACTTCACCCTGGGCGCCAAATGACAGAAAAGGAGAGAAGCGATGTCTTGTCCTTGTTACCCAGGAACCACTCTTTCACAATGTCAAGGCGGACTCGCCTTCTTTTTTACATTTTACTCCGACAAGTTTATCATTCTCTGCAAGAACCATGTAACATTCCTACCAGCCTTTCCTGCTATACGTCCCACAGAGAGGACAAAGACTATTTTATTTTGAAATGTGTAACCGTAAAAAGGAACTGGCAAAAAAAAAAAAAATGTCCACCACAGAGGACGCTGTTTCTCAGAAGGATACACACTTTGACGACGTATTTTCGACAAAATAAAATGTGCTATTTACTTCATTCTGTGAAGCTGATAGTCATCAAAAAGACTTCTGCAGAGATTTAGCGTCAGTGTTGACCCGGATATTATCCATCATATACATAACCTGTTTCCATATGAGTTTGGAAATTGTGTTAGATGTAAATATAAACGGAATACAAGATTTGCAAATCATTTTCAACCCATATTCAGTTGAATATGCTACAAAGACAACATATTTGATGTTCAAACTCATAAACATTTTTTTTTTTTTGCTAATAATCATTAACTTTAGAATTTGAGGCCAGCAACACGTGACAAAGAAGTTGGGAAAGGTGGCAATAAATACTGATAAAGTTGACGAATGCTCATCAAACACTTATATGGAACATCCCACAGGTGTGCAGGCTAATTTGGAACAGGTGGGTGCCATGATTGGGTATAAAAGAAGCTTCCATGAAATGCTAAGTAATTCACAAACAAGGATGGGGTGAGGGTCACCAATTTGTAAGCAAATTGTCAAACAGTTTTAGAACAACATTTCTCAACGAGCTATTGCAAAGAAATTTGGGATTTTACCATCTACGGTCCGTCAAATAATCAAAAAGTTCAGAGAATCTGGAGAAATCACTGCATGTAAGCGATGATATTATGGACTTTTGATCTCTCAGGCGATACTGCATCAAAAACCCACATCAGTGTGAAAAGGATATCACCACATGGGCTCAGGAACACCTCATAAAACCACTGTCAGTAACTACAGTTGGTCGCTACATCTGTAAGTGCAAGTTAAAACTCTACTATGCAAAGCCAAACCCATTTATCAACAACACCCTGAAACGCCGCCGGCTTCGCTGGGCCCGAGCTCATCTAAGATGGACTGATGCTAAGTGGAAAAGTGTTTTGTGGTCTGACGAGTCCACATTTCAAATTATATTTGGAAACTGTGGACGTGGTGTCCTCCGGAATAAAGAGGAAAATAACCATCCGGATTGTTATAGACGCCAAGTTCAAAAGCCAGCATCTGTGATGGTATGGGGGTGTATTAGTGCCTAAGGCATGGGTAACTTACACATCTGTGAAGGCACCATTAATGCTGAATGGTCCATACAGGTTTTGGAGCAACATATGTTGTCATCCAAGCAACGTTATCATGGACGCCCCTGCTTATTTCAGCAAGACAATACCAAGCCACGTGTTACAACAGCGTGACTTCATAGTAAAATAGTGCGGGTACTTTCCTGGCCCTCCTGCAGTCCAGACCTGTCTCCCATCGAAAATGTGTGGCTCATTATAAAGCGTTGAATACGACAGCGGAGACCCCGGACTGTTGAACGACTGAAGCTCTACATAAAACAAGAATGGGAAATAGTTTCACTTTCAAAGCTTCAACAATTAGTTTCTTCAGTTCCCAAACGTTTTTTGAGTGTTGTTAAAAGAAAAGGTGATGTAAAACAGTGGTGAACATGCCCTTTCCCAACTACTTTGGCACGTGTTGCAGCCATGAAATTCTAAGTTAATTATTACTTGCAAAAAAAACAAAGTTTATGAGTTTGAACATCAAGAATCTTGTCTTTGTAGTGCATTCAACTGAAAATGGGTTTAAAAGGATTTGCAAATCATTGTATTCCGTATATATTTACATCTAACACAATTTCCCAACTCATATGGAAACAGGGTTCGTACATCCTCCTCCTCCATTACAAATGGTGACTTCAACACAGGAAGTGAATACAACTGCTTCTTTCTACTCCTTTTACACACGTTTAATGGTGCAAATGTAATCATGTGACTAGGTTTTGCATGTCTGAAACGAGCTCTGTCCAATCAAGGCACTGGACACAGGACTGCAGAACACACAGATAGATTATCCCATTTTATCCAAAACAATACTTAGTTAGTGAAATCAATAAAAAAAAAAACAATTATGAAAAAGTCCAAATTCCGACTACATTTGAGACCTGGCAGCATCTTAGTCCAGTGAAGTGAAGACAAGAGTATACAGTAGTTGTTTTATGGACTAAAAAGGCATGAGACTGCATCTGGGGTCTATTGTAATGGTAAACCACATGAAGCACATGAAGTGCATATAAAGACACAGAAAAGGCAGGTAGATGTTTAAAATCAATATGTAAATATCCGAAGTGAGTCCACAGGGAGAGCTGGGTCATGTTCTGGTGAAACCCTAAGAGTAAAAGACATATCGGACTCCTGCGTCTGACGGCTCATCGATTTGACACCAAAAAAAGGGCATAAAAAGGGCCAAGTTTCATCCGTAAAAGAAGGATCGAGTGTTGAAGTCCTGACAGTGAAAGAAAAAAAAAAAAAGACATTCTCTCACTTAACTATGTCATGGTTGAACTTCTCCTATAATTCCCATCCAATATCATTCTTTTATGGTTTGAGTTGATTTGGAAGGTGCATGGTTAGAACATGATCCCTCACAATCTCCACTTTAGCATATTCCAAGAAGAATAGGCAGAAAACATACTTGCCAAACCTGAGACCTCCGATTTCGGGAGGTAGGGGGGCGTGGTTGGGGCAGGGTGCGTGGTTAAGAGGGGAGTATTATTCACCAACTCAAATATTTCATATATATATATATATATATATAAATATGTATGAAATACTTGACTTTCAGTCAATTCTAGCTATATATTTGTTTTATTATACATATAGATAAAAGAAATAGTTGAATTTCATATGGCACCTATCAAATACTAACTGTACTGTGCTTGCTGGTTACTAAAAAAAACAACAACAACAACACTTACCTTTCACTATTTGAGTAACCTTTGTTCTGCCATTTGCGTACTGGCGAGAGTCACTTGCCGTCAGGTGCGCAACACCACGTAAATCGTTGGCCAATCAAAAAGCAACCCCATAACGCTATAGCCAACATTCACCAGGAGATGGCAACAGACGACGTAGAATCACTCTATTACAGGCTGTAACTTCCTCGTTCTTCTGCTTCGTCTCCTTGTGTGTGCAGTTTTTTATTAGAATACGTAAATGTTGTAACGTGATTGGGCAGGCAAGCTGTTTATATTGTGAGAAAGCGGACGTGAAAACAAGCTGTCCCCACTCAGCTGTAATTTGACCCCCTTAAAATGCTTCAAAACTCACCAAACTGGACACACGCATTAGGACTGGTGAAATTTGTCATCTAATTAAAAAAAAACAATAAAACCCAAAACTCTAAATTGCGCTCTAGCGCCCCCTAGGAAAAAACACGGACAAAACTGCTTGTAAATTCCGTTAAGAATGTTGTAGAGACGTAAAACAAAAACGTATATGTAGGTCGGACTTGGACCTAGATTTCATACATTGACATCCTTCAGCAAAAATCAACAAAAAGTTATCAAAAACCCCTTTAAGACAAAAGTTTCCTAAAAAGTGTAATTTTTGCCTCTTTGAGCTGTAATTTGACCGCCTTAAAATGCTTCAAAACTCACCAAACTGGACACACGCATTAGGACAGGTGAAAATTGCCATCTAATAAAAAATTTTTTTTAAAAAAAATCAAAATTGCGCTCTAGCGCCCCCTAGGAAAAAACACAGACATAACTGCTTGTAACTGCCGTTGGGAATGTTGTAGAGACATAAAACAAAAACCTCTATGAAGGTCGGACTTAGACCTAGATTTCTTACATTGACATCCTTCAGCAAAAATCAACAAAAAGTTATTAAAAACCCCTTTAAGACAAAAGTTTCCTAAAAAGTGTCATTTTTGCTTCTTTGAGCTGTAATTTGACCCCCTTAAAATGCTTCAAAACTCACCAAACTGGACACACGCTTTTGGACTGGTGAAAATTGACATCTAATAAAAAATAAAAAAAAATAAAAAAAATTGCGCTTTAGCGCCCCCTAGGAAAAAACACAGACAAAACTGCTTGTAAATTCCGTTAAGAATGTTGTAGAGACATGAAACAAAAACCTCTATGTAGGTCGTACTTAGACCTAGATTTCATGCATTGACATCCTTCAGCAAAAATCAACAAAAAGTTATTAAAAACCCCTTCAAGACAAAAGTTCCTAAAAAGTGTCATTTTTGCCTCTTTGAGCTGTGTTTTGACCCCCTTAAAATGCTTCAAAACTCACCAAACTGGACACACGCTGGTGAAAATTGCGATCTAATAAAAAAAAATAAAAAATAAAAATTAAAAATTGTGTTCAAGCGCCCCCTAGGAAAAAACACAGACATAACTGCTTGTAACTGCCGTTAGGAATGTTATAGAGACGTAAAACAAAAACTTCTATGTAGGTCGGACTTGGACCTAGATTTCATACATTGACATCCTTCAGCAAAAGTCAACACGAAGTTGTCAAAAACCCCTTCAAAACAAAAGTTTCCTAAAAAGTATCATTTTTGCCTCTTTGAGCTGTAATTTGACCCCCTTAAAATGCTTCAAAACTCACCAAACTGGACACACGCATTAGGACTTGTAAAAATTGACATCTAATACATTTTTTTTTTTTTAAACTCAAAATTGCGCTTTAGCGCCCCCTATGAAAAAACACAGACATAACTGCTTGTAACTGCCGTTAGGAATGGTGTAGAGACATAAAACAAAAACCTCTATGTAGGTTGGACTTGGACCTAGATTTCATACATTGACATCCTTCAGCAAAAATCAACAAAACGTTATTAAAAACCCCTTCAAGACAAAAGTTTCCTAAAAAGTGTCATTTTTGCCTCTTTGAGCTGTAATTTGACCCCCTTAAAATGCTTCAAAACTCACCAAACTTGGCACACGCTTTAAGACTGGTGAAAATTGCCATCTAATAAAAAAATAAATAAATAAATAAATAAAAACTCAAAATTGCGCCCTAGCGCCCCCTAGGAATAAAACACAGACAAAACTGCTTGTAACTTCCGTTAGGAAAATCTCAATTAAGTGTGTGCTTGTAACCTCATACACTTATACAGGTACACAACATATCCTAACGTCACCGCGTCACTGCACGTTGGTTGATTGCGTCACCGCGTCACTGCACGTTGGTTGATTGCGTCACCGCGTCAAAAAATGGCGTCACACGCCACTATTCGGCCTTGTTTTTAACTCATTCCACCAAAGGCCGAATGTGGCTTTTTTTTGCCATATTCGGCCGAATATATTCGGTTACCCATTAATCGGTGCATCCCTAGTATATATATATATATATTCACATGGTGAAAGCCAGTGTCTAAGTGAGGGTGGCACTGGGTAAAGTATCTTGCCCAAGGGCACAACGGCAGTGACTAGGACGGTGGAAGCGGGGATTAAACCTGGAAGCCTCAAGTTGCAGGCTCTACCAAGCGGGCAACGCCACCCAAGGCTTGGTGTTCAATCATCAATCAATCAATGTTTATTCATATAGCCCCAAATCACAAATGTCTCAAAGGACTGCACAAATCATTACGACTACAACATCCTCGGAAGAACCCACAAAAGGGCAAGGAAAACTCACACCCAGTGGGCAGGGAGAATTCACATCCAGTGGGACGCCAGTGACAATGCTGACTATGAGAAACCTTGGAGAGGACCTCAGATGTGGGCAACCCCCCCCCCCACCCTCTAGGGGACAGAAAGCAATGGATGTCGAGCGGGTCTAACATGATACTGTGAAAGTTCAATCCATAGTGGCTCCAACACAGCCGCGAGAGTTCAGTTCAAAGCGGATCCAAGACACCAGCGAGAGTCCCGTCCACAGGAAACCATCCCAAGCGGAGACGGATCAGCAGCTTAGAGATGTCCCCAACCGATACACAGGCGAGCGGTCCATCCTGGGTCCCGACGAGCGGTCTATCCTGGGTCTCGACTCTGGACAGCCAGTAATAATAATAATAATAATAATAACGGATTAGATTTATATTGCGCTTTTCTATTGTTATATACTCAAAGCGCTCACAGAGAAGTGGGAACCCATCATTCATTCACACTACTTCATCCATTGTCATCGGACCGGACCCCCTCCACAAGGGAGGGGGGGGACATAGGAGAAAAAAGAAAAGAAGCGGCAGATCAACTGGTCTAAAAAGGAGGTCTATTTAAAGGCTAGAGTATACAGATGAGTTTTAAGGTGAGACTTAAATGCTTCTACTGAGGTAGCATCTCGAACTGTTACCGGGAGGGCATTCCAGAGTACTGGAGCCCGAACGGAAAACGCTCTATAGCCCGCAGACTTTTTTCTGTTCTCTACATTCAACTTTTTTGTACCTGTAAATCTCCTTCTGCTGCCCCCTGACTCCAACTTGCACTTATTTCCTAACCTCGCCCCCTCCTTTTTCTTCCTGCTCCTTCCAGTCATGCATTAAATAAAATAAATAATCCATGCTTTTGTCTCTTTTTTTTCCCCTCCTCTCCTCTTGCCTTCCCTCCATTCATTCAAGCGCCGTCCTTTCTTTCCTCCCTCCTGTATTGACGGAGCTGCGATGCATTTTGCTAAAAGATGGCTCATGAATCATTGATGCTGCTGTTGAGGTTTCAGTGGCGCGGGGCGGCCGGATGTAAATAAGTGAGGACGAGCTACGCTCCATAGCTGGATGATACTTAGCCCCGGCCTATGAAACATTGATGAGATATTCGGTGTGTAATGCGATGGCTATTTAAGAAGGCAAGCTATGAGAGTTGTTTACAACTGCAGAGCAGACAGTTAAGACCCAAGCAGGAGAGCAAATGAAGTAAGCGAGTAAAAGAAGATGACCAGATTGGAGCCGATGTTACCTTTCTAAAGCATAATAATACAGACTTCTTCCTAGGGCTGCGAATCTTTGGGTGTCCCACGATTCGATTCAATATCGATTCTGGGGGTCGCGATTCGAGAATAGATCGATTTTTTTTCGATTCAACGCGATTCTCGATTCAAAAACGATATTTTTCCCATTCAAAACGATTCTGTATTCATTCAATACATAGGATTGACTAATGATCTATTGCTAATGATGGACTCTGATGTGTCATCTATGTTGCTGCTCCTCGATCTTAGCGCTGCTTTCGATACCGTCGATCATAATATTTTATTAGGGCGTATCAAAACACGAATTGGAATGTCAGACTCAGCCCTGTCTTGGTTTAACTCTTATCTTACTGACAGGATGCAGTGCGTCTCCCATAGCAATGTGACCTCGGACTATGTTAAGGTAACGTGTGGAGTTCCCCAGGGTTCGGTCCTTGGCCCTGTACTCTTCAGCATCTACATGCTGCCGCTAGGTGACATCATACGCAAATACGGTATTAGCTTTCACTGCTATGCTGATGACACCCAACTCTACATGCCCCTAAAGCTGACCAACACGCCGGATTGTAGTCAGCTGGAAGCGTGTCTTAATGAAATTAAACAATGGATGTCCGCTAACTTTTTGCAACTTAACGCCAAAAAAACAGAAATGCTGATTATCGGTCCTGCTAGACACCGACCTCTATTTAATAATACAACTTTAACATTTGACAACCAAATAATAAAACAAGGTGACTCTGTAAAAAATCTGGGTATTATCTTCGACCCAACTCTCTCCTTTGAGTCACACATTAAAAGCGTTACTAAAACGGCCTTCTTTCATCTCCGTGATATCGCTAAAATTCGCTCCATTTTGTCCACTAACGACGCCGAGATCATTATCCATGCGTTTGTTACGTCTCACCTCGATTACTGTAACGTATTAATGTCGGGTCTCCCCATGTCTAGCATTAAAAGATTACAGTTGGTACAAAATGCGGCTGCTAGACTTTTGACAAGAACAAGAAAGTTTGATCACATTACGCCTGTACTGGCTCACCTGCACTGGCTTCCTGTGCACTTAAGATGTGACTTTAAGGTTTTACTACTTACGTATAAAATACTACACGGTCTAGCTCCATCCTATCTTGCCGATTGTATTGTACCATATGTCCCGGCAAGAAATCTGCGTTCAAAAGACTCCGGCTTATTAGTGATTCCCAGAGCCCAAAAAAAGTCTGCGGGCTATAGAGCGTTTTCCGTTCGGGCTCCAGTACTCTGGAATGCCCTCCCGGTAACAGTTCGAGATGCTACCTCAGTAGAAGCATTTAAGTCTCACCTTAAAACTCATCTGTATACTCTAGCCTTTAAATAGACCTCCTTTTTAGACCAGTTGATCTGCCGCTTCTTTTCTGTTTTCTCCTATGTCCCCCCCTCCCTTGTGGAGGGGGTCCGGTCCGATGACCATGGATGAAGTACTGGCTGTCCAGAGTCGAGACCCAGGATGGACCGCTCGTCGGGACCCAGGATGGACCGCTCACCTGTGTATTGGTTGGGGACATCTCTACGCTGCTGATCCGACTCCGCTTGAGATGGTCTCCTGTGGACGGGACTCTCGCTGCTGTCTTGGATCCGCTTAAACTGAACTCTCGCGGCTGTGTTGGAGCCACTATGGATTGAACTTTCACAGTATCATGTTAGACCCGCTCGACATCCATTGCTTTCGGTCCCCTAGAGGGGGGGACTGCCCACATCTGAGGTCCTCTCCAAGGTTTCTCATAGTCAGCATTGTCACTGGCGTCCCACTGGATGTGAATTCTCCCTGCCCACTGGGTGTGAGTTTTCCTTGCCCTTTTGTGGGTTCTTCCGAGGATGTTGTAGTCGTAATGATTTGTGCAGTCCTTTGAGACATTTGTGATTTGGGGCTATATAAATAAACATTGATTGATTGATTGATTGATTGATTGATTTCAGCAGGATCTACCCCAGTCTGCTGACATGCTAGCAGAGTAGCATATTTTAAAAAAAAAAAAGCTTTTATAATTGTAAAGGACAATGTTTTATCAACTGATTGCAATAATGTCAATTTGTTTTAACTATTAAACAAACCAAAAATATGACTTATTTTATCTTTGTGAAAACATTGGACACAGTGTGTTGTCAAGCGTATGAGCGGCATAGCTCGGTTGGTTAGAGTGGCCGTGCCAGCAACTTGAGAGTTGCAGGTTTGATTCCCGCTTCCGCCATCCTAGTCACTGCCGTTGTGTCCTTGGGCGAGACACTTTACCCACCTCCCCCCAGTGCCACCCACACTGGTTTAAATGTAACTTAGATATTGGGTGTCACTTTGTAAAGCACTTTGAGTCACTAGAGAAAAGCGCTATATAAATATAATTATCCAAGAGCCATATGTAGTCATCAAAAGAGCCACATCTGGCTCTAGAGCCATAGGTTCCCTACCCCTGGTTTAAGCATTAGACAACTTTTTACCTGCACCCTGCCTCCCGCTGTTTCCCACATCTACAACGAAATTAGCTACCGACTGCCACCTACTGATATGGAAGAGTATTACACGGTTACTCGGCATAGCTCGGTTAGGAGAGTGGCCGTGCTAGCAACCTGAGGGTTCCAGGTTCGATTCCCGCTTCCGCCATCCTAGTCACTGCCGTTGTGTCCTTGGGCAAGGCACTTTACCCACCTGCCCCCAGTGCCACCCACACTGGTTTAAATGTAACTTAGATATTGGGTGTCACTTTGTAAAGCACTTTGAGTCACTAGAGAAAAGCGCTATATAAAGAGAATTCACTTCACTTCACTTCACTTCAGATGCCATGCAAGTGTAAGCCACTGCGACATTATTGTTCTTTTGTATTATTTTTATAAATGTCGAATGATAATGTCAGTGAGGGATTTTTAATCACTGCTATGCTGAAATTATAACTAATATTGATACTGTTCATTTTTGCTTCACTACTTTTGATTTGTTCTGTGTCGTGTTTGTGTCTCCTCTCGATTGCTCTGTTTATTGCAGTTCTGAGTGTTGCTGGGTCAGGTTCGGTTTTGGAATTGGATTGAATTGTTATGGTATTGCTGTGTAATGGTTTGTTGGATTGATGAAAAAAAAAAAAGAATCGGTTCTGAATCGCACAACGGATTCGATTAGATTCGTATTCGAATCAATTTTTTCCTACACCCCTACTTCTTCCTATTAAACACACATTCATCACTCGTTCTCCCTTTTCTAAGCTGTTATTTAGGGCGGTAGCGGGGGGTGTATATTGTAACGTCCCAGAAGAGTTAGTG
Source organism: Nerophis ophidion (assembly GCF_033978795.1). NCBI lineage: Eukaryota > Metazoa > Chordata > Actinopteri > Syngnathiformes > Syngnathidae > Nerophis > Nerophis ophidion. Next base: position 42,282,938 of record NC_084627.1, on the reverse strand, counting down.
CTGCAAGGGTTTCTTGATTATTTTTTTATGTTATGTTCATGTTGTGTTATGGTGCGGATGTTCTCCCAAAATGTGTTTGTCATTGTTGTTTGGTGTGGGTTCACAGTGTGGCGCATATTTGTAACAGTGTTAAAGTTGTTTATACGGCCAAACTCAGTGTGACCAAGTATGCCTTGCATTAGCTCGTGTTTGTGTAAAAGCCGCATATGTTATGAGACTTGGCCGGCAAATTGTTTCTATGAAGGAAAAGCGGACGTAACGTCAGGTTGTAGAGGACAATAAAGGCAGTACCCTTGAGGCACGCCCCCAATATTGTTGTCCTGCTGGAAATCGGGAAAAATTCGGGAGAATGGTTGCCCCGGGAGATTTGCGGGAGGGCCACTGAATTTCGGGAGTCTCACGGGAAAATCGGGAGGGTTGGGAAGTATGGTAACAGCTGTTTCTAAGGGGAGGGGGGGTTGTAAACAGCCGTTGCCCTATGTCACAAAACAGTTCAAAGAAAAGGTGCCTGGAGCTTAAGTCAGGTCATGCTTCCTCTTTGTAGATCTCAGGTCAAGACAGGATCTTCTTGTGGATCATAATAGATCAAAGAAACCAACACCTTCTTGTCGCTCCCCATCGGACACAATGGAGTTTTACGAGCCTTTTGCTTGGTAAGATCAAAGACAGCTTTTTGTCTGCTCGCAAGGAACAGAAAGTTTTGTGATAACTTAAATATAATGATTGTGACAGTTACCATTCAGGTCGCCACATGTAAATGGATGTATTGTTTTGGATGTTACAAACCCTGTTTCCATATGAGTTGGGAAATTGTGTTAGATGTAAATATAAAGGGAATACAATGATTTGCAAATCCTTTTCAACCCATATTCAATTGAATGCACTACAAAGACAATATATTTGATGTTCAAACTGAGAAATATATATTCTTTTGCAAATATTCATTAACTTTAGAATTTGATGCCAGCAACACATGACAAAGCTGTTGGGAAAGGTGGCAATAAATACTGATAAAGTTGAAAAATTCTCATCAAACACTAATCTGGAACATCCCACAGGTGTGCAGGCCAATTGGGAACAGGTGGGTGCCATGATTGGGTATAAAAGCAGCTTCCATGAAATGCTAAGTAATTCACAAACAAGGATGGGGCGAGGGTCACAAATTTGTAAGAAATTGTCAAACAGTTTTAGAACAACATTTCTCAACGGGCTATGGCAACGAATTTAGGGATTTCACCATCTACAATCCGGAAAAAAAATCAAAAGGTTCAGAGAATCTGGAGAAATCACTGCACGTAAGCGGACCTTTGATCCCTCAGGCGGTACTGCATCCAAAACAGACATCAGTGTTTAAAGGATATCACCACATGGGCTCAGGAACACTTCATAAAACCACTGTAAGTAACTACAGTTGGTTGTTACATCTGTAAGTGCAAGTTAAAACTCTGCTATGCAAAGCAAAACCCATTTGTCAACAACACCCAGGAACGACGCTGGCTTCGCTGGGCACGAGCTCATCTAAGATGGATTGATGCAAAGTGGAAAAGTGTTTTGTGGTCTGACGAGTGCACATTTCAAATTATATTAGGAAACAGAGGACATGGTGTCCTCCGGAACAAAGAGGAAAATAACCATCCGGATTGTTATAGGCGCAAAGTTGAAAAGCCAGCATCTGTGATGGTATGACGGGGTATTAGTGCCCAAGGCATGGGTAACTTACACATCTGTGAAGGCACCATTAATGCTGAATGGTCCATACAGGTTTTGGAGCGACATATGTTGTCATCCAAGCCAGGTTATCATGAACGCCCCTGCTTATTTCAGCAAGACAATGCCAATCCACGTGTTACAACAGCGTGGTTTCAAATTAAAAGAGTGCGGGTACTTTCCTGGCCCGCCTGCAGTCCAGACCTGTCTCCCATCGAAAATGTGTGGCGCATTATGAAGCGTAAAATACGACAGCGGAGAACCCGGACTGTTGGAAGGACTAAAGCTCTACATAAAACAAGAATGGGAAAGAATTCATCTTTCAAAGCTTCAACAATTAGTTTCCTCAGTTCCCAAACGTTTATTGAGTGTTGTTAAAAGAAAATGTGATGTAACACAGTGGTGAACATGCCCTTTCCCAACTACTTTGCAATTCTAAGTTAATTATTATTTGCAAAAAAAAATAAAGTTCATGAGTTTGAACATCAAATATCTTGTATTTGTAGTGCATTCAACTGAATATGGGTCGAAAAGGATTTGCATTGTATTCTGTTTATATTTACATCTAACACAATTTCCCAACTCATATGGAAACGGGGCTCACCAGAGTACTTGTTAGCCACCAAATTACAATGCATAAAAATGTATCCCGCCTTCCGCCCGAGTGGAACTGGGATAGGCTCCAGCACGGGACAAGCCGTAGAAAATGGATGGATGGATATAAAAAAAAAGATGTGGTATTGTCTAACATAAATATTGTGAATAATAGGTTCAATTCCAAAAGACTGCAGTTCTTTTTGAAGCCACTATTCCAAAATGAATGAGTGAGAAGCAAAGACCCGCACAATGGTAACCAATCAGCCATCCCAGCCTTCATTAAAGCATCCTTTTAGTGCTTCATCTTCCCTCCTAATGCCGGCACGGAGGTCCACTTCTGGCTGGCGTGTGCGGTCAGAGCGGCTGCATTATGCATGGGCGGGTCAGGACGCTGAACTGTGTCGCTCAACACTCTCACCACACTTTGCAAACATCACAGCTCTTTGCCACTGACACCAGGTCAAAGTAGTGGTGACATCATCATGCTTCTCCAGTCATACAGTGTGTGTACAGCACACATGCAAACATGCCTACGGTAAATATGAGCTCTTTTACACATGAATGCATCAACAACATCCATATTTTGTATGTACAGTCCCGGTCAAAAGTGTACGTACACTTGTAAAGGATATCATGTTCCTCACTTTCCAATCATTTCTACAACTCTTATTTTTTTGTGATGTAGTGATCGGAGCACATCATCAATCAATCAATGTTTATTTATATAGCCCTAAATCACAAATGTCTCAAAGGGCTGTACAAACCATTACGACTACGACATCCTCGGAAGAACCCACAAAAGGGCAAGGAAAACTCACACCCAGTGGGCAGGGAGAATTCACATCCAGTGGGACGCCAGTGACAATGCTGACTATGAGAAACCTTGGAGAGGACCTCAGATGTGGGCAACCCCCCCCCTCCCCCCCCCTAGGGGACCGAAAGCAATGGATGTCAAGCGGGTCTAACATGATACTGTGAAAGTTCAATCCATAGTGGCTCCAACACAGCCGCGAGAGTTCAGTTCAAAGCGGATCCAAGACAGCAGCGAGAGTCCCGTCCACAGGAAACCATCCCAAGCGGAGGCGGATCAGCAGCGTAGAGATGTCCCCAACCGATACACAGGCGAGCGGTCCATCCTGGGTCTCGACTCTGGACAGCCAGTACTTCATCCATGGTCATCGGACCGGACCCCCTCCACAAGGGAGGGGGGCACATAGGAGAAAACAGATAAGAAGCGGCAGATCAACTGGTCTAAAAAGGAGGTCTATTTAAAGGCTAGAGTATACAAATGAGTTTTAAGGTGAGACTTAAATGCTTCTACTGAGGTAGCATCTCGAACTGTTACCAGGAAGGCATTCCAGAGTACTGGAGCCCGAATGGAAAACGCTCTATAGCCCGCAGACTTTTTTGGGGCTTTAGGAATCACTAATAAGCCGGAGTCTTTTGAACGTATATTTCTTGCCGGGACATATGGTACAATACAATCGGCAAGATAGGATGGAGCTAGACCGTGTAGTATTTTATACGTAAGTAGTAAAACCTTAATATTTGCTTACATGTCCCTTGGCGAGTTTCACTGCAATAAGGCGCTTTTGGTAGCCATCCACAAGCTTCTGCTTGAGTTTTTGAACCACAAAATTGGTGCAGTTCAGCTAAATGTGTTGGTTTTCTGACATGAACTTGTTTCTTCAGCATTGGCCACACCTTTAAGTCAGAATTATCCTAGTAAATGTGTCTGATAACATCTGAATCAATCCCACTGCAATCGCCTTTTTTTTTTTCTAGTTCTTCACTGTCACTTTCCTCATCCACAAATCTTTCATCCGGGAACGGCGTGGCGCAGTTGGGAGAGTGGCCGTGCCAGCAACCTGAGGGTTCCTGGTTCAATCCCCACCTTCTACCAACTTCGAAACTGCCGTTGTGTCCTTGGGCAAGGCACTTTACCCACCTGGTCCCAGTGCCACCCACACTGGTTTAAATGTAACTTAGATATAGGGTTTCACTATGTAATGCGCTTTGAGTCACTAGACAAAAAACGCTATATAAATATTAAAAAAAAAAAATTCACTTCATCACGCCTGTTGTGTCCTTGAGCCAGACACTTGTCCTTTGCTCCTGATGGTTCGTGGTTAGGGCCTTGCATGGCAGCTCCCGCCATCAGTGTGTGAATGTGTGTGTGAATGGGTGAATGTGGAAATAGTGTCAAAGCGCTTTGAGTACCTTGAAGGTAGAAAAGCGCTATACAAGTATAACCTATATACCATCCTCGCTCAAATTAATGGGGAAACCGTCGCTTTCTCGGTCCGAATCGCTCTCGCTGCTGGTGGCCATGATTGTAAACAATGTTCAGGTGTGAGGGAGCTCCACAACCCGTGACGTCACGCGCACATCGTCTGCTACTTCCGGTAGAGGCAAGGCTTTTTTATTAGCGACCTAAAGTTGCAAACTTTATCGTCGATGTTCTCTACTAAATCCTTTCAGCAAAAATATGGCAATATCGGGAAATGATCAAGTATGACACATAGAATGGACCTGCTATCCCCGTTTAAATAAGAAAATCTAATTTCAGTAGGCCTTTAAATACCTTTAACTTGTTAAGAAAAAAAAACATCTGTTTTTAAATAAAGAGTTATTAATATTTATACTTGATCATCTGCTGGAAAAGTGTGGCCACCTCTGACGTATATGTTAATTTTATTCAAGTAACAAAGTCCATTAGGTAATAGTATTTTTAATAAACTCACACACACACACACACACACACACACACACACACACACACACACACACACACACACACACACACACCAGCTAGCACTTAACCACACAATGAGGCCCCCATTATCTGTTAACCACAGAAAACTACACCACCTCAAGTTTAAAGAAACAAACTCTGAAGTCCATTAGCTATTCACCGCAGAGCAGAGCACTTTAGACGGCTCTTTTACTCTTAACCACTCTTTCTACCGCGTATTACCAACTCACCACAGTATGTCTGTGTGTGTGTGCGTGCGTGTGCGTGTGCGTGCATGTATTTCAACCCTTCTTTAGATATCAACAAGGAAAAGTAGCAAGTGATGACATAAATCCTGGTCCCAATACAGAAAACCATTGCATCTAATAGAGAGCCAAATACTATAGTCCGTGAACATTGCTCCAAAGTCAGGATTTTTGGTTGATTTAATGTGACTAGAAAAGTAAACGTTGACAAAGGCAGCAATATGTTACGATCTGCTGCCCGGATCGTTTGTTATTTGGATTTTTGGGTTTGATGCCACTTCCTGGTTTGTTCGGTCGCCATGGTTGCATATTTGTTTCACCTGTTTCCAGACTTTCACCTGTTTGTTGATTACCATCCTTATTTAAGCCTGCATTTTCTGTGACTCGTTCTCGCTTCCTAGCCTCGTTTCCCTCAACAAGTGACGACGCTATCTCTCGACTTTGGTAAATCTGTTGCTCTAATATTGCAATATTTTCATGTAAAATGATTACTTTTTCTTGCAATATGGCGACATTAGTCATATAAAATTCGGACTTTAATCACAATGTTGCCAATTTTTTTGGTGTTCTTGCAAAACAGTTTCTTTTTTGAAGTAAAATGTTGACTAAAATTCCAATCATTATTGCAACATTGCAAAAATACAAAAGTTTTCTTATAAAAGTGTGACTTGTCGAGTAAAGTTACGACTCTTTTCATAAAATTGCCAACATTTTAAGCTTTTTCTTGTAAAATTGCGACTGTTTTCGAGTAAAATTCCAACTTTTATCAAAATATTGCACAAATGTTCACTTTTTGTCGTAAAATTGTGACTTGTGTTGAGTAAAATGACGACTTTTATTATAATAACACCAAAATTCTAAGTTTTTCTTGTGAAATTGTGACCTTTTCCTTCTGAAATTCCAACTCATTTTTCACAACAACTTTTTTTTAATATTTGCATAATTTTGATGTATAATTAATGTTATAAATACACATCTTTATATATCTAGAAAGGGTGGTCCTCAAAAGGTAGGCATTTTTTCAGGTCTCAAGAAGGTCAAAAATGCCAGAATGTGTGTGTGTGTGCGTGTGTGTGCGCCTGCGTGCGTGCGTGTGTGTGTGTGTCCTTGTATTTTGACCCTTCTTGAGTCATCAACAAGGAAAAGTAGCAAGTGATGACATAAATCCTGGTCCCAATACAGAAAACCATTGCATCTAATAAAGAGTCAAATATTATAGTCTGTGAACATTGCTCCAAAGTCAGGATTTTTGGTTGGTTTAATGTGACTAGAAAAGTAAACATTGACAAAGGCAGCAATATCTGATAAAACAAGACGGCTGCTAAAGAAGGACTTCCCTGTTTATCCCCGGCATTGATTGATTGAAACTTTTATTAGTAGATTGCACAGTACAGTACATAGTCCATACAACTGACCACTAAATGGTAACGCCCCAATGAATTTTTCAACTTGTTTAAGTCGGGGTCCACGTTAATCAATTCATGGCAAAAAGCCACCAGGTGAACAGCTGATTTTACAACTTCTGGTGCTGATGTAAGACAAGCCATATGTGAGCATAGGATGAACAAATACACTACGCTATTAAGACTATAGGAAAAGTGTGACTTTTGTCAAGTAAAATTACAACTCTATTAAATAAAATTGCCAAAATGCTTAAAGCTTTTCTTGTAAAATTGTGACTGTTATTGAGTAAAATTCCAACTTTTATCATAACATTGCACAAATGTTCAGTTTTTCTTGTAAAACTTTGACTTGCGCTGAGTAAAATGACAACTTTTATTATAATACTGCTAAAATTCAAAGATTTTCTTGTGAAATTTTGACCTTTTTCTTGTAAAATTCCAACTCATTTTTTGCAACAAGCTTGTTTTATATTTGCATAGTTTGAATACATTATGGTGGTCCTCAAGAGGTAAGCATTTTTCTCAGGTCTCAAGAAGGTCAGAAATGCAAGAATGTGTGTGTGTGTGTGTGTGTGTGTGTGTGTGTGTGTGTGTGTGTGTGTGTGTGTGTGTGTGTGTGTGTTTGTTTACATGTGTATAAATATGTCCATTTCCATCCATTTTCTACCGCTTATTCCCTTTCGGGGTCGCGGGGGGCGCTGGCGCCTATCTCAGCTACAATCGGGCGGAAGGCGGGGTACACCCTGGACAAGTTGCCACCTCATCGTAGGGTAAATTATTTGTTTCCGCACAGTGTATAAATATGTATACAGACATACTGCAAGAATGTGAAGTAAAAATAATGAACAACAAAAACCAATTAAAAACAAAAAATAACTAAAATCACTCTTTTTCTTACAATGTGTCAACTAATTTCTTATAAAATTGGGAACAATTACTCATTTTCTTTCTGTTTCTCTAATATTGGAATATTTTCTTGTAAAATTGTCACTTTTTCATGTAAAATTATAACTTTTTCTTGCAATATGGCGACATTTGTCACATAAAAATTCGGACTTTTATCACAATGTTGCGGCCCTGCGATGAGGTGGCGACTTGTCCAGGGTGTACGCCGCCTTCCGCCCGATTGTAGCTGAGATAGGCGCCAGCACCCCCCGCGACCCCAAAAAAGGGAATAAGCGGTAGGAAATGGATGGATGGATGGATCACAATGTTGCCAATTTTTTGGGTGTTTTTGTAAAACAGTGACTTTTTTTAAGTAAAATGTTGACTAAAATTCCAATTATTTTTGCAACATTGCGAAAATACATACGTTTTCTTATAAAAGTGTGACTTGTCGAGTAAAGAAAACAGACTTAGGGAAGTGACGCCTCGTGAATGTTGCTTACCGCAAACAAAGGATCAAGGATGAACTGAGGTAGAAGGCAGGCTTAAATACTGGCAGTAATCAACAATAACAGGTGCGCGTTAACACCGAGTAGCAGGTGGAACTAATATGAAACCATGGTAACCAGATAAATCAGGAAGAGCAAAACTCGGAACAGGAAGAGTCCAAAAATAATTAAAAAACAGAAAAGGGCTCAAAAACCAAAATAACATATGATCCGGGCGGCGGATCATAACCATTTTACTTGGCAAAATTATGACGAAAGTCAACATTTTACTTTAAAAATCTCGCTATTTTACAAGAACAACAATAAAATTTACAATATTGTGAAAAAAGTCAGAATTGTATATGACAAATGTCACCATTTTGCAGTAAAAAGTTATAATTTTACATAAAAATAGTAATGATTTTAATAAAAACTATTGCAATGTTACAGAAACAGAAAGAATATGAGAAATTGTTCCCAATTTTACAAGAAAAAAGTCGACACATTGTGACAAAAGACTGCTTTTAGTTAATTTTTTTGTTTAAAATTGGTTTTAATTACATATTCATTATTTACCCACCTCATAAGTCATGTTTTCTACATGCAAAACAGTAATTATCAAATAAAATGCTTTTTGTTAAATACATCTCACTGAGCTCAAAGAGTTACCAAAGTTATGAAAGTGGAAGGCCAATAACCTAGGGGGTGTGCATGGAATCTTCTGGAATGATCGACACATAACTTAAAGGCAGGCAAAGACGAAGAAGAAGTCAAGAGTGGTGAGAGAAAGTAGGACTAGGCGGCACTATTACGTCTTGATCAACACATGACTGATCATGTCACCGCTCGCCATCTTTCAACCCGCCGCCGTTTGACCACACCACCTGACCCCCCCCCACACACACACACACACACACTTCCCCCCCCACGTACCCCCAGGCAGAAGCATCAATAACGCATGGCCAGCAGCTTCTGTCTACACACACACACACACACACACACACACACACACACACACACACACACACACACACACACACAAACTAAGCATGTGCTAAAATACACGTTATAGCTGACACTCTGATATTCATTCAGACAAGCACACAAACCGCAAAAATGCCGACTTCTTTAGGACCAGCCTTTCTACAAATATAAAGAGGTGTATTTACAACATTAATAATATATACATACTATGAAAATATAAAAAGCTTGTTGTGAAAAATAAGTTGGAATTTCACAAGAAAAACGTCGAATTTTGGCAGTGTTATAATAAAAGTCGTCATTTTACTCAACGCAAGTCACAATTTCACGAGAGAAAGTGAACATTTGTGCAATATTATGATTCAAGTTGGAATTTTACTCGATAACAGTCGCAATTTTACAAGAAAAAGCTCAAAAGCCTACTGAAATGAGATTTTCTTATTTAAACGGGGATAGCAGGTCCATTTTATGTGTCATACTTAATCATTTTGCGATATTGCCATATTTTTGCTGAAAGGATTTAGTAGAAAACATCGACGATAAAGTTCGCAACTTTTGGTCGCTAATAAAACAGCCTTGCCTGTACCGGAAGTAGCAGACGATGTGCGCCTGACGTCACGGGTTGTGGAGCTTCTCACATCTGAACATTGTTTCCAATCATGGCCACCAGCAGGGAGAGCGATTCGGACCGAGAAAGCGATGATTTACCCATTAATTTGAGCGAGGATGAAAGATTCGTGGATGAGGAAATTTAGAGTGAAGGACTAGAAAGAAAAAAAAAAGACAAGGGCAGTGGGAGCGATTCAGATGTTATGTTAGTGTAGCCGAGTGTCCTGGGTTTGCTTATACATTGTATTTATATAATAAAATAATAAACGGGAGACATTAGAGCAGGTCCGGTAGCCACCGCTTCTTTAATGTGAACTCCTTTACACCTCTCTCTCCACAACCACACACCCTTCGTCACAGCCCCGCGGCAACTCTGAAAGGAAAAAACTCCTCCTCCTCCTCCTCCTCACACTCTCTGTTAACTTGGGACACCTTGAACTCTTTGTTACACTAGGATAATTCCGGAAAATCCCTTATCTGCTTATTGTGTTACTAGTGTTTTAGTGAGATTATATGGTGGTACCTGAAAGTCGGAGGGGTGTGGCCACGGGTGTGGTGACCGCCAGTGTCTCCGTGGGAAGCCACGTTTCTCGACGAGGTAAGGCAGCCGGGCTGAGATTTCTTTCCCCCCCTTCCTCCACGGTGTAAGCATCCGAAGGTCGGTGGCGGCCGATGGGAGGAGGCAAGAGAGTCCTCAGCTGCAGGAAGAACGACGCAAACTCTCCGCTCATGTCTATGGTAAGAGACGATTTATTACCACCGTTTTCTCACCGAAATCTGCTTGTTGACATGTGGTAGGGAACCATGTTCGCTTGACCGCTCTGTTCCATAGTAAAGCTTCACCGTCATCTTTCGGGAATGTAAACAAGGAAACACCGGCTGTGTTTGTGTTGCTAAAGGCGGCCGCAATACACCGCTTCCCACCTACAGCTTTCTTCTTTGACGTCTCCATTATTAATTGAACAAATTGCAAAAGATTCAGCAACAAAGAGTCCAGAATTCTGTGGAATTATGCGATGAAAAGAAACGACTTATAGGTGTGAACGGTGCTGGACCAAAATGTCCTCTATGACGCGTGACATTTTAGCATAATACTTCCGCGAAAAATTTAAAATTGCAATTTAGTAAACTAAAAAGGCCGTATCGGCATGTGTTGCAATGTTAATATTTCATCATTGATATATAAACTATCAGACTGCGTGGTCGGTAGTAGTGGGTTTCAGTAGGTCTTCAAAAGGTTGGCAATTTTATGAAAAGAGTCGTAACTTTACCCGACAAGTCACACTTTTATAAGAAAACTTTTGTGTTTTTGCAATGCTGCAATAACAATTGGAATTTTACATGGCAAAATTATGACAAAAGTCAACATTTTTTTCTTAAAAAATGTCACTGTTTTACAAGAACACCCAAAAAATTGGCGACATTGTGATAAAAGTCCGAATTTTAAATGACAAATGTCGCCATATTGCAAGAAAAAGTAAGAATTTTACATAAAAAAGTGATAATTTTACAAGAAAATATTGCAATATTACAGAAACTGAAAGAATATGAGAAATTGTTCCCAGTTTTATAAGAAAAAAGTGACACATTGTGAGAAAAAGACTGATTTTAGTATTTTTTTTGTTTGTAATTGGTTTTTATTCTTCATTATTTTTACTTCACATTCTTGCAGTATGTTTGTATACATATTTATACACACGTATACAAACACACACACACACACACACACACACACAATCCAATCCACTTTATTTCTATAGCACATTTAAACAACAAAAATATTTCTAAAGTGCAGCACAACAATATTAAAAACAATATTCAAATATTATCCTTAGGTCCACCAATGACAGAATAAAAACGAAAACAAAAAAATATATAAAAATAAATATGACTACACTAAATTGGCCCTAGTGTGTGAATGTGAGTGGGAATGGTGTCTGTCTATCTGTGTTGGCCCTGTGATGAGGTGGCGACTTGTCCAGGGTGTACCCCGCCTTCCGCCCGATTGTAGCTGAGATAGGCGCCAGCGCCCCCCGCGACCCCGAAAGGGAATAAGCAGTAGAAAATGGATGGATGGATGGATAAAAACAATTTTAAAGGGTAAAACCAGTTAAAACACTAAATGGAAATAAAAATTTAAAAACACACACACGTGCACACAATCCAATCCACTTTATTTGTATAGCAAATTTAAACAACAAAAATGTTTCCAAAGTGCTGCACAACAATATTAAAAACAATATTTAAATATTATTTTTAGGTCCACCAATGACTGAATAAAAACAAAAATAAATATAAAAATAAATATGACTAAAAGGTATTTTAAAGGGTAAAACTAATTAAAACAATAAATCGAAATACAAATTTCAAAACACACACACACACGCACACACATGCACCCAATCTAATCCACTTTATTTGTATAGCACATTTAAACAACAAAAATGTTTCCAAAGTGCTGCACAACAATATTAAAAACAATATTCAAATATTATCCTTACGTCCACCAATGACTGAATAAAAACAAAAATAAATATAAAAATAAATATGACTAAAAGGTATTTTAAAGGGTAAAACTAATTAAAACAATAAATCGAAATACAAATTTCAAAACACACGCACACCCACACACACACACGCACACACATGCACACAATCTAATCCACTTTATTTGTATAGCACATTTAAACAACAAAAATGTTTCCAAAGTGCAGCATAACAATATTAAAAACAATATTCAAATATTATCCTTACGTCCACCAATGACTGAATAAAAACAAAAACAAAAATAAATATGACTAAAAACTATTTTAAAGGGGAAAACCAATCAAAACAATAAATCGAAATAACATTTCAAAACACCCACACACACACACACACACACACACACGCACACACATGCACACAATCTAATCCACTTTATTTGTACAGCACATTTAAACAACAAAAATGTTTCCAAAGTGCAGCAGAACAATATTAAAAACAATATTCAAATATTATCCTTACGTCCACCAATGACTGAATAAAAACAAAAACAAAAATAAATATGACTAAAAACTATTTTAAAGGGGAAAACCAATCAAAACAATAAATCGAAATAAACATTTTAAAACACACACACACACACACACACACACACACACACACACACACACACACACACACACTCGCACACACATGCACACAATCCAATCCACTTTATATGTATAGCACATTTAAACAACAACAAAGTTTCCGAAGTGCAGCACAACAATATTAAAAACAATATTCAAATATTATCCTTAGCTCCACCAATGACTGAATAAAAACAAAAACAAAAATAAATATAAAAATAAATATGACTAAAAACGATTTTAAAGGGTAAAACCAATTAAAACAATAAATCGAAATAAAAATGTAAACACACACACAAGCACACACACACACACACACACACACACAAGATAACCTGCAGTACTTGCCTGGCAGCCTGACAAATTTTCTTAAGTGTGTACTTTTCTTTGATTAATTAACACAATTGTCAATAAACTTTAAATTAGACAAGCAAAAATAATCATTGCACCACAGTGTGTGTGTGTGTGTGTGTGTGTGTGTGCACATGTGTATTTTAATAATTAGCAGGCAGTAAAGCGACTGTGTTAATTGCATTTAGGGTCCTGCCTGGGGAGGAGGAGGGAGATGGAGATGATCTCACATTTGCCTCCTAAAATAGACAACTCACATGTATTCTTGGATAGAAAATGGAGCGTGGAGCCTCAGGAGCTCGCACACACACATTGTCCCTTGCATCGCATGCACGCACACACACACACTCACACACACACACACACACACACACACACACACACACACACACACACACACAGCCCCCAGGAGGATGAAGGTAACCTTAATTAGCCTAACACTGTGGTGAAATTGATTGAAATGCAGAACATCAATTATTAAGTTTAACTGTTTTCATAACCCTACACACATGCTAGCACCTAACACATGTTGGGGGACGGCAGGGGGGAGGCGGTAGGCGGGAGGCAGGAGGCGGGAGATGACCAGCAGAGTCACACACACACACACACACACACAAACGCACACACACTGGGGTGAATCTCGCCGTGTCTTGAAATCCATCATTTTTATGCAAAAATGTGATTGAACTGGAATGTTATTTTTTCTAGAAATGTGTCACACAAAAAAAACAATAAAGTGATAATTGTAGTTAGATGTTTCACAACATATCATAACAACCCTGTGACGGCAGAACACACATTATTATCATGTTATATTGTTTACATTGCTTTAAAATCCAACACTGAAGCACCGTTAGTACAGGACGACTAGAATGCAGAGAACGGTAAAACATGACCTTCATTTTTTATTATTTGATTTGGCAAATGTAATTCAGCTTCTTGATAGCCTGCTCGGTCCTTTTTTGTCCAACTTAGCTGAATAAAGATGACTAAATATCAAGTGTGGGGCTGCAAAGATTAATTGATTAAATTAATGATTCAATTAGAATTTTAATGTGTTGTTGCTTTAATTATAAAACTAATACAAATGTACAAATGCAATGACCAAAACTTTAAATATGCAAAAGAGGTTTAAGCAGCGCTGCTAAAAGAGCAGACATGAGATCGGTGGTGTTTTGCTAAAAGAGCAGACATGAGAGCGGTGGTGTTTTGCTAAAAATGTAGACATGAGAGCGGTGGTGTTTTGCTAAAAGAGCTAACATGAGAGTGGTGGTGTTTTGCTAAAAGAGCAGACATGAGAGCGGTGGTGTTTTGCAAAAAGAGCAGACATGAGAGCGGTGGTGTTTTGCTAAAATAGTAGACATGAGAGCGGTGGTGTTTTGCTAAAAGAGCAGACATGAGAGCGGTGGTGTTTTGCTAAAAGAGCAGACATGAGAGCGGTGGCGTTTTGCTAAAAGAGCAGACATCAGAGCGGTGGTGTTTTGCTAAAAGAGCAGACATCTGAGCGGTGGCGTTTTGCTAAAAGAGCAGACATGAGAGCGGTGGTGTTTTGCTAAAAGAGCAGACATGAGAGCGGTGGGGTTTTTCTAAAAGAGTAGACATGAGAGCGGTGGTGTTTTGCTAAAAGAGCTGACATAAGAGCGGTGGTGTTTTGCTAAAAGAGCAGACATGAGAGCGGTGGTGTTTTGTTAAAAATGTAGACATGAGAGCGCTGGTGTTTTGCTAAAAGAGCAGACATGAGAGCGGTGGCGTTTTGCTAAAAGAGCAGACATCAGAGCGGTGGTGTTTTGCTAAAAGAGCAGACATCTGAGCGGTGGCGTTTTGCTAAAAGAGCAGACATGAGAGCGGTGGTGTTTTGCTAAAAGAGCAGACATGAGAGCGGTGGGGTTTTTCTAAAAGAGTAGACATGAGAGCGGTGGTGTTTTGCTAAAAGAGCTGACATAAGAGCGGTGGTGTTTTGCTAAAAGAGCAGACATGAGAGCGGTGGTGTTTTGTTAAAAATGTAGACATGAGAGCGCTGGTGTTTTGCTAAAAGAGCTAACATGAGAGTGGTGGTGTTTTGCAAAAAGAGCAGACATGAGAGCGATGGTGTTTTGCTAAAATAGTAGACATGAGAGCGGTGGTGTTTTGCTAAAAGAGTAGACATGAGAGCGGTGGTGCTTTGCTAAAAGAGCAGACATGAGAGTGGTGGTGTTTTGCTGCTGTGGTCCCTGTGGCGGAAACATTTAAGAGTTGTTTTTGTTTTTGTATTTCACACTTATTATTTATTATATTTTATTATTATTAATTTTATTATATGACGGTTTTGAGAAGCAGAAACCTATTTTGTTTATTTAAACTATATCTGTAAAACACGCAGGCCATGAAATGTGTATTATCCCATTATTTACTCGATTAATTGAATAAACTTGATGATAAATTAATAAAATAATTAATAGCTGCAGCTCTAATTCATTTCATAACAAAAAGCTTATACAGTATTCATATTAGCGCATGTTGCTTCAAATAATTGTTACATGAGGGTATAAAATAAACATTTTAAAAATCTGGATGGCATGGAGTGCCTGAGACTAGTTTGTAAACGCTCACTGAGTGGTGGAGTAGAGTAGAGTCGTGTCGAATCGAGGAGAGTACAGTAGAGTCGAGTAGAGAACGGTAGAGTCAAGTCAAGTAGAGAACATTAGAGTGGGGTAGAGTAGAGTTGAGTAGAGCAGAGTAGGGTAGAGTCGAGTACGGTAGAATAGAGTAAAGTAGAGTCGAGTAGAGTAAAGTAGATTCGATTAGAGTACAGTAGAGTGGGGTAGAGTCAAGCCGAGTACAGTAGAGTCAAGTAGAGTAGAGTCAAGTGCATTAGAGTAGGGTGGAGTAGAGTACAGTACAGTCCAGTACAGTAGAGTCGAGTACATTAGAGTAAGGTGGAATACAGTACAGTCCAGTACAGTAGAGTCGAGTACATTAGAGTAGGGCGGAGTAGAGTACAGTAGAGTCCAGTACAGTAGAGTCGAGTACATTAGAGTAGGGTGGAGTAGAGTACAGTAGAGTCCAGTACAGTACAGTAGAGTCGAGTACATTAGAGTAGGGTGGAGTAGAGTACAGTACAGTCCAGTAAAGTAGAGTCAAGTACATTAGAGTAGGGTGGAGTAGAGTACAGTACAGTCCAGTACAGTAGAGTCGAGTACATTAGAGTAGGGTGGAGTAGAGTACAGTAGAGTCCAGTACATTAGAGTAGGGTGGAGTAGAGTGCAGTCCAGTCCAGTACAGTAGAGTCGAGTACATTGGAGTAGGGTGGAGTAGAGTACAGTCCAGTCCAGTACAGTAGAGTCAAGTACATTAGAGTAGGGTGGAATAGAGTACAGTACAGTCCAGTACAGTAGAGTCGAGTACATTAGAGTAGGGTGGAGTAGAGTAGAGTCCAGTCCAGTACAGTAGAGTCGAATACATTAGAGTAGGGTGGAGTGGAGTACAGTAGAGTCCAGTACAGTAGAGTCGAGTACATTAGAGTAGGGTGGAGTAGAGTAGAGTACAGTACAGTAGAGTCGAGTACGTTAGAGTAGGGTGGAGTAGAGTACAGTACAGTCCAGTACATTAGAGTAGGGTGGAGTAGAGTACAGTCCAGTCCAGTACAGTAGAGTCGAGTACATTAGAGTAGGGTGGAGTAGAGTACAGTCCAGTACAGTAGAGTCGAGTACATTGGAGTAGGGTGGAGTAGAGTACAGTCCAGTCCAGTACAGTAGAGTCGAGTACATTAGAGTAGGGTGGAGTAGAGTACAGTACAGTACAGTGGAGTCGAGTACATTAGAGTAGGGTGGAGTAGAGTACAGTCCAGTCCAGTACAGTAGAGTCGAATACATTAGAGTAGGGTGGAGTAGAGTACAGTAGAGTCCAGTACAGTAGAGTCGAGTACATTAGAGTAGGGTGGAGTAGAGTACAGTACAGTACAGTAGAGTCGAGTACGTTAGAGTAGGGTGGAGTAGAGTACAGTAGAGTCCAGTACAGTAGAGTCGAGTACATTAGAGTAGGGTGGAGTAGAGTACAGTACAGTACAGTAGAGTCGAGTACGTTAGAGTAGGGTGGAGTAGAGTATAGTACAGTCCAGTACATTAGAGTAGGGTGGAGTAGAGTCCAGTACAGTAGAGTCGAGTACATTAGAGTAGGGTGGAGTAGAGTACAGTACAGTAGAGTCGAGTACATTAGAGTAGGGTGGAGTAGAGTACAGTACAGTCCAGTACAGTAGAGTCGAGTACATTAGAGTAGGGTGGAGTAGAGTACAGTACAGTAGAGTGCAGTATAGTCGAGTACATTAGAGTAGGGTGGAGTAGAGTACAGTACAGTAGAGTCGAGTACATTAGAGTAGGGTGGAGTACAGTACAGTCCAGTACAGTAGAGTCGAGTATATTAGAGTAGGGTGGAGTAGAGTACAGTACAGTAGAGTCGAGTGCAGTAGAGTATGGTAGAGTTAATTTTCACCAGCAGGTGAGGATGATGTAATCCCAACCACACTTCCTGCCACCAGGTGGTCACTTCCTCTAACGTCACACTTACCAGGGACCAATTCTATTGTAAATGAGTTTGAAACGGTTTCACACCACTTTGTGGCTTGGACTGCTTTGAAGGAGCCATTAGCTCTGCTTGTTAAGGGAAGAGTGTGTGGTTTATCTAAGGCCTCACTCCAGGCCTAAAACCTGAACCCTGGACTACCATATGTTGACCAGTCTACTTCTCAAAACCTAAAACCTGGACTACCACATGTTGACCAGTCTCTAGAGGTTTGGTAAGAGGAGCTTACAGAGTACAGAGAATAGAGAGTATAATATAAATATACATAATATAGAGTATAATATACAGAATACAGAGTATAAAATACACAATACAGATTATAATATACACATTACGGAGTGTAATATAAACAATACAGAGTATAAAATACACAAAGTATAATATAAACAATACAGAGTATAAAATACACAACGAAGTGTTCCAAAGACTATAGAACATGTCAAATGAGTTTCACTATCCTAATGATTGGATTTAAGAAACCTTGACCACCAAGGTCTCCAAGTTCATGTTGTTTTATTTGACCAAAGTCCAGTCTGTCCAGTCTTGTCTTTTGTGTTGCATCAATGGAAAACTCATTTAGGACTAATTATATGCTTCAGGCTCTGGCGTCCCTCGTACTTTCTTTCACCCTTTCCCTTTCTCTCGGCCCCTGACTTCTCCTCTCATAACGCTCCTGTTACCAGATCATGGTAGTCCTGCACTGACACACCAACACGAGACATCCAAGAGGCCGCGGGCACCCGGGTACAAAAGGCCTTCAGATGCTGCATTGTTGTTTCTCGGGGGTCAGCCGCAGGTTAGAAGGCAGTCTTAATTAGCTGACATGACTTATACATGATCACCTCCACTCGGGTCAGTCTCCAAATATAAGAAATGCTTCAGACATAAAAGCCAGGAAGAGGGTTTCTCCGTGTATCACAAAACAACACAGCGGAATTACCATGAATTGATTGACGTGGACCCCGACCGACTTAAAGGCCTACTGAAACCCACTACTACCAACCACGCAGTCTGATAGTTTATATATCAATGATGAAATATTAACATTGCTGCTGGTTTAGTTTACTAAAATACAATTTTTAATTTTCTTGTTGAAAACGTCGCGGAATGATCACGCGTGTTTGTGACGTCCCGGGTTGTAGCGGACATATTAGCCCAACACCACTTACGGCTAAAAGTCGTCTCTTTTCATCGCATAATTACACAGTAATTTGGACATCTGTGTTGGTGAATCTTTTGCAATTTGTTAAATTAATAATGGAGACGTCAAAGAAGAATGCTGTTGGTGGAAAGCGGTGGATTGCAGCTGCCTTTAGCAACCGAAACACAGCCGGTGTTTCCTTGTTTGTTCTGAAGCTTTAACACAGAGCGGTCAAGCCAACATGTTTCTCTATGTCAACCAGCAAGTTTTTGGATGGGAAAATTGTGATATTAAGTCGGCTCTTACCGGAGACTTGAGTGGATTATGCGACCTCCTCCTGTAGATGTCAAAAAGACAGCTGTGATCTTGGCTCCTCTCAGAGACACTGGCGTTCACCGCAGCCCTCCGACTTTCAGGTATGACTTTATAATCTCACTAAAACACTATTAACTAGAGATGCGCGGTTTGCGGTCTCATCCGCGGATTTTATCCGCGGAGTCGGGCGGTTGACATGACGAAAAAATTGATTTTAATTAGATTCGGAAGGGTGCCGGTTGAACCATCCGGAAATATTTGATATGCATGGTTCTGTGATCGGTATCCTTTGCCATTCAAAGTGCCATTTAAGACCCGTGTCATAAAGCGAAGAAGACAATAAGAGATGCTATTATGCTCCTGAATGACTGCCGGTAGTCACCCAGAAAATAAGTATTAGGGCGTGCTATGAAGCCATTGTCTTTGTCGCCTTCTATAACATTTACGATCTGCTTGTCAGTCCAGCATCATGTTGTGTGTGGTATCCGCGGCAACACGCACACGACTGCAAGGCATACTGGGTGACGCAGAGTACACTAATAGTTGTGATATAAACAATTTTAACACTCTTAGTAATATGCGCCACGCTGTGAAGCCACACCAATTAAGAACGACAAACACATTTTGGGAGAACATCCTCACAGTAACACAACATAAACGCAACACAACAAATACCCATAATCCTTTGTATTCATGACAAATCCTGACTATTTTATACACCCCGCTAGCAGCAAACCCCAGAATTATCCTAGTAATCGCTCACACTGCCGTCGCCTTTTTTTTTTTTTTACTGCTTCACTCTAACTTTCCTCGTCCACGAATATTTCATCCTCCCTCAAATCAATGGGGAAATCGTCGCTTTCTCGGTCCTAATTGCACTTGCTTTTGGTGGCTATGATTATAAACAATGTGAGGATGTGAGGAGCCCTGACACCGGTGACGTCCCGCGCACATCGTCTGCTACTTCCCGTACAGGCAAGGCTTTTTTATTAGCGACCAAAAGTTGCGAACTTTATCGTTGATGTTCTCTACTGACTGGCCTCGAAGACAGCGACCAGTGAGTGGATGGCCCAGGTGGGCTTTGTTATCTAAACACCTCTCGCCTTTATTAGCAGCAGCCGGGTTGAGACAGGTTTTTGGAGCTGGAGTGGGAGCGAGAGAGAGAGAGCGAGCGAGAAATGGACGGAAACAGACCGTTTGCTGGAATGCAAAAGACTGGCACTATTATATGACAATAAAACAGTGTTATACCCTGAATGCTGGGCTTTCCTGGCAGTGTGTGGTGGTCTGCAGAACAATGTGAGGATGTGAGAAGCCCTCACACCGGTGACGTCATCGTCTGCTACTTCCTGTAAAGGCAAGGCTTTTTTATTAGCGACCAAAAGTTGCGAATTTTATCATCGATGTTCTCTACTAAATCCTTTCAGCAAAAAATATGGCAATATCGCGAAATGATCAAGTATGACACATAGAATGGACCTGCTATCCCCGTTTAGATAAGAAAATCTCCTTTCAGTAGGCCTTAAAACAAGTTGAAATACATACCATTTAGTGGTCAATTGTACAGAATATGTACTGAACTGTGGAATCTACTAATAAAAGTCTCAATCAATCAATCAGATATAAAGTCATATCAGGGAGGTCCTCGGTCAATATTTGTTAATATTATTCATCGTTTTTTACTCTCACTTGAACAAATCAAATGAATCCGTCTAACATTTGTAACATCTCGTCTAACATCTCAAAGCCATGACAAGCAGGGATCACAAATAAGCTCTTCAACTGGCAGCCCAGGGGCCAAATCCTGTTCAAACTTCAGAGACAAACATTTTTGCAGCAAATTCCTAAAAATAAAGAAACAAGGAAAGAAAATTTTTGCATTGACATTTGAACCTGGCTCTCGGGTGGAGTGCCATTTCCACTTGCCAACCCTCCCGGATTTTCCGGGAGACTCCCGAAATTCAGCGCCTCTCCCGAAAACCTCCCGGATGAAATTTTCTCCCGAAAATCTCCCGAAATTCAGCGGAGCTGGAGGACACGCTCCCTCCAGCTCCATGCAGACCTGAGTGGGGACAGCCTGTTTTCACGTCCACTTTCCCACTATATAAACAGCTTGCCCGCCCAATCACGTTACAACATCTATGGATTTTAATAAAAACTGCACACACAAGGAGACGAAGCAGAAGAACGAGGAAGTTAAAGCCATGGGGACGCCGTTTGTAATAGAGTGAGTCTATGTTGTCTGTCGCCATCTCCTGGTGAATGTTGGCTATAGCGTTATGGGGTTGCTTTTGGATTGGCCAACGATTTACGTGGTGCTGTGCACTTGATGTCAAGTGACTCTCGCCAAAGGTCACTGAAATAGTGAAAGGTAAGTGTTGTTGTTGTTTTTTTTAGTAACCAGCAACCACAGTACAGTTAGTAGAACAACTGTGTTTTTATTACTGTGTATTTGATAGGTGCCGTCTGAAATTCAACTTTTTATTTTATTTGTATATGTAATATAATAAATATATGTAGCTAGAATTCACTGAAAGCCAAGTATTTCATACATCTATATGGGATGGCGTGGCGCAGTGGGAGAGTGGCCGTGCGCAACCCGAGGGTCCCTGGTTCAAATCCCACCTAGTACCAACTTCGTCACGTCCGTTGTGTCCTGAGCAAGACACTTCACCCTTGCTCCTGATGGGTGCTGGTTGGCGCCTTGCATGGCAGCTCCCTCCATCAGTGTGTGAATGTGTGTGTGAATGGGTAAATGTGGAAGTAGTGTCAAAGCGCTTTGAGTACCTTGAAGGTAGAAAAGCGCTATACAAGTACAACCCATTTATCATTTATATATATATATATATATATATATATATATATATGAAATATATATGAAATACTCGAGTTCATGAATTGTAGATGTAAATATACTCCTCCCCTCTTAACCACGGCCCGCCCCAACCACGCCCCCAACCACGCCTCTGCTCCACCCCCGACCACGCCCCCCATCCCCCACCTCCCGAAATCGGAGGTCTCAAGGTTGGCAAGTATGGGAGGAGTTCAAGTACCTGGGAGTCTTGTTCACGAGTGACGGAAGAGTGGATGGTGAGATCGAAAGGCGGATCAGTGCGGCGTCTTCAGTAATGCGGACGCCGTATCGATCCGTTGTGGTAAAGAAGGAGCTGAGCCGGAAGGCAAAGCTCTCAATTTACCGGTCGATCTACGTTTCTATCCTCACCTATAGTCATGAGCTTTGGGTTATGACCGAAAGGACAAGATCACGGGTACAAGCGGCCGAAATGACTTTCCTCCGCCGTGTGGCGGGACTCTCCCTTAGAGATAGGGTGAGAAGCTTTGCCATCCGGGAGGAGCTCACACTAAAGCCGCTGCTCCTTCACATCGAGAGGAGTCAGATGAGGTGTGTGGAAAGGCGGAGCCAACGGGCCGACGGCGGGGCAGGGCACGCTGCGGACCTGCCCAAGATGGCGGCAAGGAGGCGGAGGATGCAGCAGAGTGGAGAGGCGGGGCGTACCGGGAGCGACGCCGCTGCAATCGAAATCAGGTGCGTGGCTCACACACCGGGAAATTATTGTGAAGTGAAGTGAAGGATATTTATATAGCGCATTTTCTCTAGTGACTCAAAGCGCTTTACATAGTGAAACCCAATATCTAAGTTACTTTTAAACCAGTGTGGGTGGCACTGGGAGCAGGTGGGTAAAGTGTCTTGCCCAAGGACACAACGGCAGCGACTAGGTTGGCAGAAGCGGGAATCGAACCTGCAACCCTCAAGTTGCTGGCACGGCAACTCTACCAACCGAGCTATACTGCTATATTAACATTTCTCCTAACAATGTGTAAAAGAGGAGAAGGAGGAGAGAACAAGGAGATGGAGTTGGAGAGTCTGCGGCCTTGCCGCCATCTTGGTCAGGGCCGCAGCGTGCCCTGCCCTGCCGTCGGCCCGTTGGCTCCACCTCCCCACAAGGTGGTTCAGGCATCTGGTCATTTTGCCACCCGGACGCGACCCAGAAAGGGATAAGGGGTAGAAGATGGATGGATGGATGGATAACATTAAAAGGCCAAAGAGACCCAGCATGCAACATTACTGAAAATAATAATAATAATAATAATAATAATTCAATGTTTCGTGCTTCCTGAAGTAGATATTAACAATAGTATTTAAAAAAAGCCAATAATAATAATTGTTTTTGTAGAAAACTGCTCATCCCTAACCACAACGCCCAACATAATAAGAAACAAGCCTTCTGCAAATACCGTATTTCCTTGAATTTCCGCAGGGCATATAGTATGCAGGTGTACCCCGCCTTCCGCCTGATTGTAGCTGAGATAGGCGCCAGCGCCCCCGGGACCCCGAAGGGAATAAGCGGTAGAAAATGGATGGATGGACATATACTATGCGCCTGCCTTGAATTACTGCAAAATAATCAGTGCATGCTTAGTATTACCGCCTGGTCAAAGAGTGACACATCCCCTGTCATCACTTTCAAAATGGAGGAGGCTGATTTCAATACCGGTAATTTGAAATCGCATAAAGGGAAGAAGATTAAGAGCTATTCAGTCAAATTTAAGGTCCAAGCTTACATCACACTTAAATTTTTACTGTATGCCTTTGGTAAGTGCCGGAGTGAGCAGAGGTTTTGAAATAATTAGCGCATGCTTACTTTTACCGCATGCCTTTGGTGAGCGCAGGAGTGAGAAAAGGTTTTAACTAATTAGGCAATTCTTGGAAATACTGTACTTTTGACTGTAATTTAGCAAGCTAAATCACACATAATTATAGGAATTCATTTAGCATTAGCACTGCCATGGGCTGCGATACGGTTACAGCACACCCGATCAATATCCATCCAATAAAGCAGACAGCACGGTCGCGTGTCGACAAACATCAACCAAAACATGACCACTGGACAAAGAAAGGACTACACCACTGTTCCCATTTCCAGTCTCTATTGCACTTCCAGAAAGTTCCAGTGCTGTTTATTCATTTGTTTGGGAAGTGTTTACAAGGCACTGTACTCCACTGTGAGAGGACGCTGGGGAGGCAGGACATCCAAGGCCAGATGAGGAGCAGAAGCTGCACTAATGAGTGCAGGCAGACAAAATCTACTCACTCTCCTAAAATACACTTTGCTGCTCATCTGACACACATATACATATTATATGCAGGACATAATAACACACATATAAATGTATTGTATGCAGGACATAATAACACACATATACATATTATATGCAGGACATAATAACACACATATAAATGTATTGTATGCAGGACATAATAACACACATATACATATTATATGCAGGACGTAATAACACACATATAAACGTATTGTATGCAGGAAATAATAACACACATATAAACGTATTGTATGCAGGACATAATAACACACATATACATATTATATGCAGGACATAATAAGACACATATAAACGTATTGTATGCAGGACATAATAACACACATATACATATTATATGCAGGACATAATAAGACACATATAAACGTATTGTATGCAGGACATAATAACACACATATACATATTGTATGCAGGACATAATAACACACATATAAACGTATTGTATGCAGGACATAATAACACACATATACATATTATATGCAGGACATAATAAGACACATATAAACGTATTGTATGCAGGACATAATAACACACATATACATATTGTATGCAGGACATAATAACACACATATACATATTGTATGCAGGACATAATAACACACATATACATATTGTATGCAGGACATAATAACACACATATACATATTGTATGCAGGACATAATAACACACATATAAACGTATTGTATGCAGGACATAATAACACACATATAAACAAACGTATTGTATGCAGGACATAATAACACACATATAAACGTATTGTATGCAGGACATAATAACACACATATACATATTGTATGCAGGACATAATAACACACATATAAACGTATTGTATGCAGGACATAATAACACACATATACATATTGTATGCAGGACATAATAACACACATATAAACGTATTGTATGCAGGACATAATAACACACATATACATATTGTATGCAGGACATAATAACACACATATACATATTGTATGCAGGACATAATAACACACATATACATATTGTATGCAGGACATAATAACACACATATACATATTGTATGCAGGACATAATAACACACATATAAACGTATTGTATGCAGGACATAATAACACACATATAAACAAACGTATTGTATGCAGGACATAATAACACACATATAAACGTATTGTATGCAGGACATAATAACACACATATACATATTGTATGCAGGACATAATAACACACATACATATTGTATGCAGGACATAATAACACATATAAATGTATTGTATGCAGGACATAATAACACACATATACATATTGTATGCAGGACATAATAACACACATATAAACGTATTGTATGCAGGACATAATAACACACATATACATATTATATGCAGGACATAATAAGACACATATAAACGTATTGTATGCAGGACATAATAACACACATATACATATTGTATGCAGGACATAATAACACACATATACATATTGTATGCAGGACATAATAACACACATATAAACGTATTGTATGCAGGACATAATAACACACATATAAACAAACGTATTGTATGCAGGACATAATAACACACATATAAACGTATTGTATGCAGGACATAATAACACACATATACATATTGTATGCAGGACATAATAACACACATATAAACGTATTGTATGCAGGACATAATAACACACATATACAATATTGTATGCAGGACATAATAACACACATATAAACGTATTGTATGCAGGACATAATAACACACATATACATATTGTATGCAGGACATAATAACACACATATACATATTGTATGCAGGACATAATAACACACATATACATATTGTATGCAGGACATAATAACACACATATACATATTGTATGCAGGACATAATAACACACATATAAACGTATTGTATGCAGGACATAATAACACACATATAAACAAACGTATTGTATGCAGGACATAATAACACACATATAAACGTATTGTATGCAGGACATAATAACACACATATACATATTGTATGCAGGACATAATAACACACATACATATTGTATGCAGGACATAATAACACATATAAATGTATTGTATGCAGGACATAATAACACACATATACATATTGTATGCAGGACATAATAACACACATATAAACGTATTGTATGCAGGACATAATAACACACATATACATATTATATGCAGGACATAATAAGACACATATAAACGTATTGTATGCAGGACATAATAACACACATATACATATTGTATGCAGGACATAATAACACACATATACATATTGTATGCAGGACATAATAACACACATATAAACGTATTGTATGCAGGACATAATAACACACATATAAACAAACGTATTGTATGCAGGACATAATAACACACATATACATATTGTATGCAGGACATAATAACACACATACATATTGTATGCAGGACATAATAACACATATAAATGTATTGTATGCAGGACATAATAACACACATATAAATGTATTGTATGCAGGACATAATAACACACATATACATATTGTATGCAGGACATAATAACACACATATACATATTATATGCAGGACATAATAGCACACATATACATATTGTATGCAGGACATAATAACACACATATACATATTGTATGCAGGACATAATAACACACATATACATATTATATGCAGGACATAATAGCACACATATACATATTGTATGCAGGACATAATAACACACATATACATATTGTATGCAGGACATAATAACACACATATACATATTGTATGCAGGACATAATAACACATATATACATATTGTATGCAGGACATAATAACACACATATACATATTGTATGCAGGACATAATAACACACATATACATATTGTATGCAGGACATAATAACACACATATACATATTGTATGCAGGACATAATAACACACATATACATATAATATGCAGGAAATAATAACACACATATGCATATTGTATGCAGGACATAACACACATATAGATATTGTATGCAGGACATAATAACACACATATACAAACCCCGTATCAATATGAGTTGGGAAATTGTGTTAGATGTAAATATAAATGGAATACAATGATTTGCAAATCATTTTCAACCCATATTCAGTTGAATATGCTACAAAGACAACATATTTGATGTTCAAACTGATAAACCTTTTTTTTTTTTTGCAAATAATCATTAACTTTAGAAGTTGATGCCAGCAACACGTGACAATGAAGTTGGGAAAGGGGGCAATGAATACTGATAAATTTGAGGAATGCTCATCAAACACTTATTTGGAATATCCCACAGTTGTGCAGGCTAATTGGGAACAGGTGGGTGCCGTGATTGGGTATAAAAATAGCTTCCCAAAATATGCTCAGTCTTTCACAAGAAAGGATGGGGCGAGGTACACCCCTTTGTCCACAACTGCGCGAGCAAATAGTCAAACAGTTTAAGAACAACATTTTTCAAAGAATTTCAGGGATTTCAACATCTACGCTCCATAATATCATCCAAAGGTTCAGAAAATCTGGAGAAATCACAGCACGTAGGCGGCATTGCCGGAAACCAACATTGAATGACCGTGACCTTCGATCCCTCAGACGGAACCGTATCAAAAACCGACATCAATCTCTAAAGCAGGGGTCGGGAACCTTTTTGGCAGAGAGAGCCAAGAAGCCAAATATTTGAAAATGTATTTCCGTAAGAGCCGTAAAATATTTTTTTAAGCCTGAACACAACTAAACGCGTGCATTTTTAAGTAAGACTGACATTTTTAGAGTATAATAGGTCTCTTATTTATTGTAATAACATTGTTATTCTGAAGCTAACTGTGGAGGGGGCGTGGCCTGCGGGCCTGCAGCGAAGCAGGGTGTTGCCAGGACCGGCCTCGAAATCAGCGACAGGTGCGTAGACGGCCCACCTGGGCCTTGTTACCTAATCACCTGTCGTTATGTTATAAGCAGCAGCCAGGAGGAGAGAAGGGGTTGGTGCTGGAGCCAGAGCGCAGGCCAGAACGAAAGAGAAAAAGACAATTGCTGGAAAGTAACTGAGAGACCTATTGAAAAATGAAACTATACTGTAACCCTGAAACAGGGTCTCAAGTCGGTTCTTGGTTGTCTGAAGAACCCCCAGGAGGGCAAGCCCAACACTAACCAATAATAAATAAATAACTTCTTACCATCAACGCAACTTCTTGAACAGGTGCGGTAGAAAACAGATGGATGGATTAAAAATGCACAATGATGTTTTATATCTTGAACATCATTTTTAACACACATTATTCATGATTTATCGTGTTAAGCAGAGTCAGCTCAAATTTACCTGAGAGCCGGATGCAGTCATCAAAAGAGCCACATCTGGCTCCCGAGCCATAGGTTCCCTACCCCTGCTCTAAAGGATATCACCACATGGGCTAAAGAACACTACAGAAAACCACTGTCACTAAATACAGTTCAACGCTACATCTGTAAGTGCAAGTTAAAGCTCTACTATGAAAAGCGAAAGCCATTTATCAACAGCATCCAGAAACGCCGCCGGCTTCTCAGGGCCCGAGATCATCTAAGATGGACTGATGCAAAGTGGAAAAGTGTTCTGTGGTCTGACGAGTCCACATTTCAAATTGTTTTTGGAAATATTCGACATTGTGTCATCCAGACCAAAGGGAAAGCGAACCATCCAGACTGTTATCGACGCAAAGTTCAAAAGCCAGCATCTGTGATGAAATGGGGGTGTATTAGTGCCCAAGGCATGGGTAACTTACACATCTGTGAAGGCACTATTAATGCTGAAAGGTACATACAGGTTTTGCCATCCAAGCGCCGTCTTTTTCATGGACGCCCCTGCTTATTTCAGCAAGACAATGTTAAGCCACATTCAGCACGTGTTACAACAGCGTAGCTTCGCAAAAAAAGAGTGCGGGTACTTTCCTGGCCCGCCTGCAGTCCAGACCTGTCTCCCATGGAAAATGTGTGGCGCATTATGAAGCGTAAAATACGACAGCAGAGAACCCGGACTGTTGAACGACTGAAGCTCTACATAAAACAAGAATGGGAAAGAATTCCACTTTCAAAGCTTCAACAATTAGTTTCCTCAGTTCCCAAACGTTTATTGAGTGTAGTTAAAAGAAAAGGTGATGTAACACAGTGGTGAACATGCCCTTTCCCAACTACTTTGGCACGTGTTGCAGCCATGAAATTTCAAGTTAATTATTATTTGAAAAAAAAAAAAAAAGTTTATGAGTTTGAACATCAAATATCTTGTCTTTGTAGTGAATTCAATCGAATATGGGTTAAAAAGGATTTGCAAATCATTGTATTCCGTTTATATTTACATCTAACAGATTATCTAGTTTCACCTATTTAGGTTAAAAATATTTTTTGCAAACCAGTAATTATAGTCTGCAAATGATATGTTGTATGTTGAGTGTCTGTACTGTCCGTAGCCAATTGCTTTGTAAATGTCTGAAACAGGGGGAGGTAGGGTGCAGGTAAGAAAAGGCATTGAAGCTTAGGGAAGGCTATGCAGAACAAAACAAAAAAAAAACATATTTAAAAAATAAATAAATACATATGTAACATTTGTGTGATTTAACTTGCTAAATTACACTCAAAAGTATTTGCAGAAGGCTTGTTTCTTATTAGGTTGGGCGTTGTGATTAGTGATGAGCAGTTTTCTACAAAAACAAAAAAACATTATTGGCTTTTGAAAAATACTATTGTTAATATCCACTTCAGGAATTTGAATTATTAATACTTGGTCTATTATTCTTTTCAGGCATGTAGCATGCTGGGTCTGAATGGCATTTTAATATTTTGCAATGTGGAAATGAGTTATACTGTACTGCTGAAGAATAAACAAATACCGGTATAATAATACAGTGGTTCTCAATCTTTTTTCAGTGATGTACCCTCTGTGAATTTTTTTTTTTTTAATTCAAGTACCCCCTAATCAGAGCAAAGCATTTTTTCGTTAAAAAAATAGATAAAGAAGTAAAATACAGCACTATGTCATCAGTTTCTGATTTATTAAATTGTATAAAGTGCAAAATATTGCTCATTTGTAGTGGTCTTTTTTGAACTATTTGGAAAAAAAGATATAGCAATAACTAAATACTTGTTGAAAAATAAACAAGTGGTTCAATTATAAATAAAGATTTCTACACATAAGCTTAAAAAGTGCTCTCTTTGGGGATTGTTTTAGAGATCCATCTGGATTCAAGAACTTCATTCTAAACATTTTTTCACAAAAAAAGAAATCTTTAACATCAATATTTATGGAACATGTCCACAAAAAATCTAGCTGTCAACACTGAATATTGCATTGTTCCATTTTTTTTCCCACAGTTTATGAACTTACATCCATATTTTCTTGAAGTATTATTTAATACATATATTTATAAAGGATTTCTGAATTGTTGCTATTTTTAGAATATTTTTTAAAAATATCACGTACTTTTGGCATACCTTCAAGTACCCCCATTTAAGAACCACTGCATTAATACACCTAGAATAATCTGTATAAAAAATATGAATACAACTCAAATAAAAATGTGCACAATTTATAAATATGAAGGCAAAATTGTGTTCCCCTACTTGTTTTAACAAATAATTGGCAACAATTATTTTGTCGTTGTAGCTTGCAGGAGTAAACTATACTATTTGTAATAATGCTAAATTGATACAGTTCCTGTATTGTCCTTTACCTTCTCATAAATACCCAAATTATTTTATTTACAGGAACACTTTTTAAAAAAAATAAATACATTCATTCATTTTCTACCGCTTATTCCCTTAAATACATATTTAACATTATTTGTGTGTGTGTGTGTGTGTGTATACATATATATATATATATATATATATATATACACATACATAGACTATAGTTTAAATATGCCTAAAATATTTGAATTATTTTTGTTATTGATTGTATTTCGTATAAGAGTGTAGGCTGCAGTGAGTCTCATTAGTGCATCTCTACCTCCCTCAAGTGGTCATTCTAGTGCAATGCAGCTATCGCCAGTAATTATAAAGTATATCATATTTGATGTATTCACGGTTTTATCACACTAAAAAAAGACAGCCAAATTATAATAGGGACTTAATTTAAAAAAAAAAAAAAAGGAAACACCGATACTCAATAAATAATGCAAACTATGACTATGAGGCTGATTAAACTAAGTAATAATGAAAATACTGTAGTTGGATTCAGTGGCCAATGGACATATGTTTACATTTTAGTTCAAATACATTAACATAAAACAAATAAAAAATACCGAAATAGAATCTCTGGTATTAAATACAACTTTCCTTCATATCATTATAGATTAATATTCTATTAATGTAAGTTAGCTAGCTAATGCTTACCTCAGCAAATGGCAGCTGGAATGAAATATGTCAATAAATCAAATATATTAGTCATCTTGTTACATACATAATCATACCTTATTAATAACTTTTTTGCTTCGGAGCTTAAAAGGAGTATCTTAAAACCATAAAGTTGTAGTTTAAAAGGCAGGCTAGCTTCAACCTTTCCTGCTTCATCTGCGCACTTCCGGGAGAGTGTCAAAATAAAAGTCTCACACGATACTAAAAAAAATATAGAATTAGAACACAATAGTGAATTCAATCATTCCTAATTCTTACAAAATCAGTAAAGAAAATAAAAGGTAAAAAAAAAAAAAAAAGATACGGCAATGTTTACTGTGAAACCAAGAGCTACTTCTTGGGTACTGATTAATGCGAAGGGCTCCCAGTTTGATACACACTTAAATAAATTGCCAGAAATAGCCAATTTTCTCAATTTACCTTTAATAAACAAATCTATATATATAGAACAAAAATGGGTATTTCTGTCTGTCATTCCGTCGTACATTTTTTTTCCTTTTACAGAAGGTTTTTTGTAGAGAATAAATGATTAAAAAAAATACTTAATTGAACGGTGTAAAAGAGGAAAAAACAGGAAAAAAATTAAAATAAAAATTTTGAAACATAGTTTATCTTCAATTTTGAACCTTTAAAATTCAAAATTCAACCAAAAAAAAGTAGACAAAAACCAGCTAATTCGAATCTTTTTGAAAAAAATAAAAATATAATTTATGGAACATCATTAGTCATTTTTCCTGATTAAGATTAATTTTAGAATTTTGATGACATGTTTTAAATAGGTTAAAATCCAATCTGCACTTTGTTTAGAATATATAACAAATTGGACCAAGCTATATTTCTAACAAAGACAAATCATTATTTCTTCTAGATTTTCCAGAACAAAATTTTAAAAGAAATTCAAAAGACTTTGAAATAAGATTCAAATTTGATTCTAAAGAGTTTCTAGATTTGCCAGAATAATATTTTGGAATTTTAATCATAATAAGTTTGAAGAAATTTTTCACAAACATTCTTCGTTGAAAAAACAGAAGCTAAAATGAAGAATTGAATTAAAATGTATTTATTATTCTTTACAATAATTAAAAAAAATTACCTGAACATTGATTTAAATTGTCAGGAAAGAAGAGGAAGGAATTTAAAACGTAAAAAGATAAATGAGTTTAAAAATCCTAAAATCATTTTAAGGTTGAATTTTTTCTCTAAAATTGTCTTTCTGAAAGTTATAAGAAGCAAAGTAAAAAAAAAAAAAAAGAATTTACTTAAACAAGTGAGGACCAAGTCTTTAAAATATTTTCTCAGATTTTCAAATTCTATTTGAGTTTTGTCTCTCTTAGAATTAAAAATGTCGAGCAAAGTGAAACCAGCTTGCTAGTAAATAAATACAATGTAAATAATAGAGGCAGCTCACTGGTAAGTGCTGCTATTTGAGCTATTTTTAGAACAGGCCAGCGGGCGACTCATCTGGTCCTTACGGGCTACCTGGTGCCCGCGGGCACCGCGTTGGTGACCCCTGCTGTACATGTTAGCAGATGTAACATATTGAAGTGGTGTGGCTTTTTTAACTGACAGGGACACAATTTAAGAATAATAAACATATCAGCAGCTATGGAGCAAGTGTTTGTATGATAACTGATAGCAGCTAGTGTATTTGTATAATTACTGATAACAGCTAGACCAGCGGTCACCAACGCGGTGACCCCGCATAAGATTATCTATGACAGGGGTCAACAACGCAGTGCCCGCGGGTACCAGGTAGCCCGTAAGGACCAGATGAGTCGCCCGCTGGCCTGTTCTAAAAATAGCTCAAATAGC
This sequence comes from Nerophis ophidion, assembly GCF_033978795.1. NCBI lineage: Eukaryota > Metazoa > Chordata > Actinopteri > Syngnathiformes > Syngnathidae > Nerophis > Nerophis ophidion. The sequence goes on along the minus strand of NC_084627.1, from coordinate 42,249,468 downwards.
AGCACTTACCAGTGAGCTGCCTCTATTTTTTAAATTTTATTTATTTACTAGCAAGCTGGTCTCGCTTTGCTCGACATTTTTAATTCTAAGAGAGACAAAACTCAAATAGAATTTGAAAATCCAAGAAAATATTTTAAAGACTTGGTCTTCACTAGTTTGAATAAATTCATTTTTTTTTTTTTACTTTGCTTCTTATAACTTTCAGAAAGACAATTTTAGAGAAAAAATACAACCTTAAAAATTATTTTTGGATTTTTAAACACATATACCTTTTTACCTTTTTAAATTCCTTCCTCTTCTTTCTTGACAATTTAAATCAATGTTCAGGTAAATATATTTTTTATTGTGAAAAATAATAAATAATTTTTTATTTAACTCTTAATTTTAGCTTCTGTTTTTTCGATGAATATTTGTGAAATATTTTTTCAAACGTATTATTATTAAAATTCAAAAACCGTATTCTGGCAAATCTAGAAAATCTTTACAATCAAATTTAAATCTTATTTCAAATTTGTTTTAATCTCTTTTAAAATTTTTGTTCTGGAAAATCTAGAAGAAATAATGATTTGTCTTTGTTAGAAATATAGCTTGGTCCAATTTGTTATATATTCTAACAAAGTACAGATTGGATTTTAACCTATTTAAAACATGTCATCAAAATTCTAAAATTAATCTTAATCAGGAAAAATTACTAATGATGTTCCATAAATAATTTTTTAATTGTTTCTAAAAGATTCGAATTAGCTAGTTTTTCTCTTTTTTTTTCAGTTGAATTTTGAATTTTAAAGAGTCGAAATTGAAGATAAACTATGTTTCAAAATCAAATTTTCATTGTTTTCCTGTTTTCTCCTCTTTTAAACCCTTCAATTAAGCGTTTTTTTCGATCATTTATTCTGAACAAAAAACCTTCCGTCAAAGGAAAAAAAATTTACGACGGACAGACAGAGAAATACCCATATATACACATTATATATATATATATATATATATATATATATATATATATATATATATATATATATATATATATATATATATATTATATAGATATATATATACACATAGCAAATTGGCTATTTATGGATGTTTTTTTAAGTGTGTATCAAACTGGTAGCCCTTTGCATTAATCAGTACCCAAGAAGTAGCTCTTGGTTTCAAAAAGATTGGTGACCCCTGAGCAGGTGTATTTGTATATCTGACCCTGCAACCAGCTAGTGGAACCATGTATTTTTTACCAGCCAATAACCAACCTCTGGGCTGATGATTTTAGCTTGTCCTGAAGAATTTGGAGGTAATTCTCCTTTTTCATTGTCCCATTTACTCTCTGTAAAGCACCAGTTCCATTGGCAGCAAAACAGGCCCAGAGCATAATACTACCACCACCATGCTTGACGGTAGGTTTGGTGTTCCTTCACCTTTTCTCCTACAAACATATCGCTGGGTATTGTGGCCAAACAGCTCCATTGTTGTTTCATCTGACCCCAGAACTTTCCTCCAGAAGGTCTCATCTTTGTTCATGTGATGTCAGATGAAACAAACGTTATTTTGGAATAAGGCTGTTTGATAAAATGTGGCAAGAGTGAAGCTTTGTGAATATTTTACAAATTTACCGTAACTACATTTGTTGAATTTGCAATTAGTGCCGTCAAACTAAAAAACAAACATTTGCAGTCATTTAAGTTTAAAGGGGGAACATTATCACCAGACCTACGTAAGCGTCAATATATACCTTGATGTTGCAGAAAAAAGACCATATGTTTTTTTTTAACCGATTTCCGAACTCTAAAAAGGGTGAATTTGGAGATTTAAACGCCTTTCAATTGTTCGCCTGTCGGAGCGATGACCTTTCACCCGTGACGTCACATCGTGAAGCGACCCGGCATTTTCTCAAACACATTACACACACCAAGTCAAATCAGCTCTGTTATTTTCCGTTTTTTTTTTTACTGTTTTCCCATACCTTGGAGACATCATGCCTCGTCGGTGTGTTGTCGGAGGGTGTAACAACACGAACAGGGACGGTTTCAAGTTGCACCACTGGTCAAAAGATGCGAAAGTACCTCATTTGTTCTGCATACTTTACCGGCGACAGCTATGCTACGACAGAGATGGCAAGAATGTGTGGATATCCTGCAACACTCAAAGCAGATGCATTTCCAACGATAAAGTCAACAAAATCACAAAGGTGAGTTTTGTTGATGTTATTGACTTTTGTGCTAATCAGACATATTTGCGCACAGCATGATTGCAAGCTAATCGATCCTAACATGCTATTTAGGCTAGCTGTATGTACATATTGCATCATTATGCCTCATTTGTAGCTATATTTGCATCCAGCCTTTCCCTCCATCCACATTTAATGCCAAACAAACACATACCAATCGTTGGTTTAGAAGGCGATCGGCGAATTTGTCCACGCTTCCTCCCGTGCCGCTGTCTGTCGTGATATGGCTCAAAAGCTTCTGTTTCTTCTTTAATTTCGTTTTCGGAACCTGCCTCCACTCTCCAACCATCCGTTTCAATACATGCGTAATCTGTTGAATCGCTTACGGCGCTGAAATCCGGGTCTGAATCCGAGCTACTATGCTATACCTTTCTGTGCTATCAGCCAGGTTTGTTTCTGGTGGCTTCACGCAGTGACGTCACAGGACGATAGACGGGTGGATATAGTGATGGTGTAAATCAGGCACTTTGAAGCTGTTTTTCGGGATATTGCGTGATGAGTAAAATTTTGAGAAAAACTTTGAAAAATAAAATAAGCCACTGGGAACTGATTGTTATTGGTTTTAACCTTTAGAAGTTTTGATAATGTTCCTCTTTTAAAGGGGAACATTATCACAATTTCAAAAGGGTTAAAAACAATAAAAATCAGTTCCCAGAGGCTTGTTATATTTTTTGAAGTTTTCAAAATTTAACGGTCCCGGAATACCCCTAAAAAAAGATTTAAAGTGCCTTTTTTTCGCTCTCTGCCAAGACACTGTCCATTTCCCTGTGACGTCACACAGTGCTGCCAATGTAAACAAACAATGGCGAATACCACAGCAAGATATAGCGACATTAGCTCGGATTCAGACTCGGATTTCAGCGGCTTAAGTGATTCAACAGATTACGCATGTATTGAAACGGATGGTTGGAGTATGAAAGTATTGAAAAAGAAAACTGAAGCTATTGAGCGAATAGCTATTGACGCTATTCATAGCCATAGCATGGCCGAATAGCTGCGTTAGCATCGCGGGTAAAATTTGCGGACCAAACGATCAGGACTTTGGCATCTTGTGACACTGGAGCAACTTAAATCTGTCGATTAGTAGGTGTTTTTTTTCCCATTAAATGTGGGTGGAAGGAAAAGTAATATAGTTGCAAATGCATCTGCAGGTTATCCATACATCTCTGTGTCATGTCTGCTTTAGCACCGCCAGTAAATAGCATGTTAGCATCAATTAGCTGGCAGTCACGCCGCGACCAAATATGTCTGATTAGAACATAAGCCAACAACATCAACAAAACTCACCTTTGTGATTTAGTTGACTTTATCGTTGCAAATGCATCTGCAGGTTATCCATACATCTCTGTGCCATGTCAGTCATCGCCGGTAAAATGTCTACTTTCGCATCTTCGGGCCAGTGGTGCAACTTGAATCCCTCCCTGTTAGCGTTGTTACACCCTCCGACAACACACCGACGAGGCATGATGTCTCCAAGGTTCCAAACAATAGTCGAAAAAACAGAAAATAACAGAGCCGAGACCCGGTGTTTGCAATGTGTTCGAGGAAATGAAAATGGCGGCTGTATTACCTCGGTGACGTAACATTCTGATGTCATCGCAAAAAGAGCAATAAACAGAAAGGCGTTTAATTCGCCAGAATTCACCCATTTAGAGTTCGGAAATCGGTTAAAAAAATATATGGTCTTTTTTCTGCACCATCAAGGTATATATTGACGCTTACATAGGTCTGGTGATAATGTTCCCCTTTAAAGACGTTGGCACGATATTTGAGCTTGAAGTGACTATTTCTATTGGTTTGACAAGACAACACAACAAACATTCTGACTGGAATCATAACAGCTTTATTAGTGTACACAGTCCCAAGTTGCTCACATATGAAGATCAGTGATTGAAGAATCCTTACAGCTTGTTGTCTAAGGGCCTATGTTGGCGGGAAGCCAGAAAAACATACAAATAAAGATGAGAGAAGAACTATACAAAACTACTCGAGACGTGAAGCAACTTTCCCCTGAAGTAGTAGTTTGTTTCGGTTTTTTTTAGGCTGTTTGGGAATCCACACTTGTCCTTCACAGAAGAAACCAGGTGTGTGTAGATGTGGCAAACACACACTTGGGCTCACATTCCCTCGGGGAAGGGAAGAAGCCGACTATAAAGAACAAGGTGGCACTGGTTGAAAGGAGGAAAGGCTGGTGGGAAGCTGGCAATCTGCACACAAGTGATGGAACGTCAACGGGAACTACTAGTGAATACAATCTGAAGTCAATGCATAGAACAAACACTCGGTGGCACTGATACAACACCTTCTTACTGACCTGGCCATCCAACAAAGTCATTGCCAAATAGTACAAAGGAAAGGAAAGAAACACAACCGCTAGTTAAGTTTATGTACAAGTACGATCCCATTCGATCCGGAGGAGGACTCAAAGAAAAGACTAGAAAAAGGCCACCCTGCAGGATCAGGTTTGTGATCAAAGTCATTCAACTCGTCAATATTCATCACCCTGTTGGACAACATGTCGCTTCCAATAGTTTGGAGTAAACGATGCATGTGGAATGTGACGTATTTACACCGACATTGTGCTCGCGTGCACATGAGCAACATTGGCCTGACGGGAACATTGAACATGAAAATGTAAACACACTCCGTGGAAATGAACGCAAACACACAAGCTGTGGAGTTGTTTTTTTTACGACGCAAACTGGAATGTCACTGAAGAAAAGTAGACAGAATTCAATCAATGCATCAAGTGATAAAAAAAAATAAAAAAATAAAAACTGTCATTCCGCATTGCTGAAGCTTTTTAAAAAAAAAATAACAAAAAAACATGAGGACATAAAACGTACAAATTGTGTTCGTTGTCATTGAAATAAGAGTTGAGAGGTGGCCATTATGTTAATAAACTTGTACAAACAATGCATTTCGTCTTTGGGACATCATAATCCATTTTGCAATTGGTGAAAGGTCCTTTTTAAAAGGGGATAAAATAGCTTATAGATTCTGGAAGTATTCAATTATAATAGAGCAATTTCAAATCTCATTTTTAAGAAAGGAGGTAAAAGAAAAAATATATTTTGGACAAGGATTATTTCACTGATTGTGTGAACACAACTTGGCCAAATGACAATTTCTTGCATTTGTTCCCAAGGCTTGATTATTTCACATTTATATATATATATATCCATCCATTTTATACCACTTGTCCCTCTTGGGGTTGCAGTAGAGGGGAGCCAAAGCCTACCCAAGCTGCAGTATATATATATATTTTTTTGTTTTAAACCATTAATACAAGGAAAAACAAAGCTCCAAACCTCAAATAACTGTGCTTGGTTTAAAACTTAAAGCTTAAATATATTTGATTGGAAACATGTGGACTCTAAAACTGCTTTCATATGAGGACAGGAACTCACTAAAATACCACATCAGCCAATTTATACAATAGAAGGAGAATCTTTATGGTGATTATCTAAAAAATATGCAAATTCTTTGCTTCTCTTGGGTTTTCCCCCCACATTCCTATCTGTACAATTTAAAAGCATGTCTTGCTGTATTTGACATCAAAAGGCAACTTTCTTGAAAGCGTTAATAAGGGTGCATCATTTGGGGGCAGTGCAATTACAATATAGAGGCCATTTTTCCAAAAAAAATCCCACATTGTAGGACTTTTAACGATAGGGCTGGGGACCATGCATCAGTTCCAGAGTCATCCAGAACGAGGGGAACAAACTGACGGCACGGGGCGACGTTACAGTTGCCCCTTGGTATAGGAAGATGACGTAGAAGGAAGCAAGAGATAGAACGTGGACGTGGAATTCTAATTCAGCCCACCACTTTTGACCCAAACGCAGCAGTGAAAAGTGAGATGTGAAGACGGGGTGTTACTGTTCATTAAAAGACATCAACGTCTGCCGTCCAGACAACAACGGACTCAGAGAGAAGGGAAAAGAAAACAATACTTTGGTCACTGGAACCAAGAAACACTTTGGTTGAACGTGAACCCAGAGAGTGGCAGTTGGACTACAAGTCAACCTTGTGTAAACGAAAAACTCTTGACACTGGATCCGGCTTGTGGTGTGGCATCTCCAGGCGGTGAGGTGTACTGGTGAGCGAGACTTGGTTCCCAGAAGAGTTGTTGAAGGTCTGGTTCAGCACCTCAGTCCAATACCTGAAAGGATTCTGGGCTACCGTGACGCCGCTTCCGACTGTTTCATTAAGTCCGTGATGATCGGAATGTCCGCCTGAGGTGGATCCAGCAGAAGCAAAAAGGTGATTAGGCTTGCTGTGACGTCTACATTCCACTACGGCACTGCTCTCTCATCTTTGAGCTTGACTTTCTTCTTCTTCTTCTTCTTGAGATGATGTTGCTCCATCACCTCTGCATGGTGTCGTCCTTCAAGACGCTGGTCAAATGTTGTGCAAGGTCAAGTTTCTTCTGCAGAAGCTCCGGGCCGCTTATGACATACTGGAGCAGCGCACGGAGGGGGAACCCATCTGGGTCAGTACCTTGTCCAGCCACTGGAGGGGGCCGTTGAGGTGCAACTCGATCCAACAAGGTGTGCTGGTGACCGTCTGGCGTCTGGAGAGATTAAAAAAAAAAAAAAAAGCTGTGAGCTGTGACTTCCTGGGTCACTCACTCAAGGACAGCGTTGCCAGACGTAAGGACAGAAGCATGCAAGAGCTCCGTGAAAACAAGTCACTTGTAATAAGCGGGTAATACACAGACACTCAGCTCTAAGGAGACACTACATTGTAGTCCAAATGCTGTCAAATATTGATATATTATTACTTTAAACTACTGTAGTTGTTTGTAGCCCATTCTACTGTGCTGATTGTCAATGTTCAAAATTAAATGGATATTTGTAATTAATTTTTAATTACCGTATTTCCTTGAATTGCCGCCAGGCATATATTACGCGCCTGCCTTGAATTACTGCCGGGTCAAACTCGTGACACGTCCTCTGTCTTCATTTTCAAAGTGGAGGGGGCTGATTTCAATACCGGTAATTTGAAATTGCATAAAGGGAAGAAGATTAAAAGATATTCAGCAGGATTTAAGGTCCAACCTATTGAATACCGGTATGCTGTTACAAATATGTGCCACACTGTGAACCCACACCAAACAAGAATGACAAACACATTTTGGGAGAACATCCGCACTGTAACACAACATAACAAATACCCAGAATCCCATGCAGCCCCAACTCTTCCAGGTTACAATATACACCCCCGTCCCCCACATTGTAGCCCGGAAGAGTTAGGGCTGCATTGGATTCTGGGTATTTGTTCTGTTGTGCAGATGTTCTCCAAAAATGTGTTTGTCAATCTTGTTTGGTGTGGGTTCACAGTGTGGTGCATATTTGTAACAGTGTTAAAGTTGTCTGTACGGCCGCCCTCAGTGTGACCTATATGGCTGTTGATCAAGTATGTCTTGCAGTCACTTCCATGGGTCTGCAGAAGCCTCGTACAATATGTGACTTGGCCGGCACGCTGTTTGTATGGTGGAAAAGCGGACGAGACGGCAGGTTGTAGAGGACTTTAAAGGCAGTACCATCACGGCACGCCCTTAATATTGTTATCCGGGGGAAAACCGATAGAAATTGCCCCGGGAGGGGCACTGATATTCGGGTGTTTCCCGGAAAGATCGCGAGAGTTGGCAAGTATGTTGCTAGGGTGGGAAAGCCATTCAAAGAAGGTGAATTTATTAAACAGTTCTTGTTATATTTTTTTAAGAAATCTCTTCTTGCGGCCCAGCCTCACCCAGTTTCTGCATCCAGTGGCCCCCAGGTAAATTGAGTTTGAGACCCCTGCCCTAGATGCAGCTGTGGGATCTTGCAGGGGGGGTAGCCCGGTAGAGTCAGTGTCTGAGACCCTTGGTTTAAAGGGTTCTTAAAACCAGGTCTCAGCAACACACACTTTCATTTATGTACACTCAAATTAGGAAACACAACAACAGATTGCATATAATCTATAAGCAAAGTTACATTTTCAAAATAAGTGTTTATGTACAGTCCAGATTATGTCCAGGTTGGACTCAGCAACACACACCTTCATTTATGTACACTCAAATGAACTTTACTTGCAACTTCAAGCATAACAATTAGTCCAGAGACAGCTTTAACATTGTTAAGTTGGGGCACTCTTAAGATGAGGTACCACTGTAATACTCATTTTAAGAATTGGGTTTATAACTTGAACAAACCCTCCATAAAAAGTAATGGTACAAACTGTATAATAGGGGGGGGGAGCGGTAATTTATTGCCCAAGACTAAGATGATTAAAGCAGTCGGTACAGTGATGGCTAACCAGACACAGCAGCTTAGGGCTGACCAATGAGGATATGCCACAGACTGTGATGTCTGGCTGCTGGGAGCCTCCAACATAAAAACCCAGCCAGGGGCAGAACAGATGTTTGCTGGATGGATGGTAAGATGAGCAGACAGACAGACAAATGCCCTGTAATCTCAGGGTGTTTTAACACAAAAGGTGAATACAGTAGAACTTATACAGGTGCCTGGCAGATCAGAGTACGTCTCATGCTTATTTACAGTGCAAATATGCCACTCTTACAGAATAGAGAGAAGTTAAGTCCCTACCTTTAGTCAAAAGTGATTTATGACCCCCCATAAATCAATGATTTATGACCCTCAAGGTCAAAGGTCAATGATTTATGAGGGGTCAAGTTCAAAGGTTAATGATTTATGAGGGGGTCAAGGTTAAAGGTCAAAGTCAAAAGTCAAAGTCAAAGGTCAGGTTCAAAGGTCAAGGTCAAGTGGGTGTGGCTTACCCGGAAGAGGGTGGAGTTAAGACCTGCGGTGGGAGTGGTTAAACCAGGAAGAGGGTGGAGTTTTAAACAGAAAGAGGGCAGAGTTAAGACCTGCGGTGGGAGTGGTTAAACCAGGAAGAGGGTGGAGTTAAGACCTGACAGGGAACAGAGGAGGGTTCAGTTTTTTTAAGAAAGCAATGTCATCTGAGCAGCATGTGACCATATATTTGATAGTTTAAATGTTTACGATCGTTTGAAACAACTTCCAGATTTCGATGTATTGATGGCTGGGAATGTTACGTGTGGAGATGTGGACACGCACGCACTTCACACACACACACACACACACACACACACACACACACACACACACACACACACACACACACACACACACACACACACACACACACACACACACACACACACACACACACGCAGAGGAGGGGTACAAAAGGGCGGTGTAAGGCTTAGTCATTATTTGGAGCTTTATACGTTAGCGTAAAGACTTTGTTCGATTCGGTCATGATTAGTGAAACGCCTGTTTCGATTTATAAAAATAATAAAACTTACATTGACGCTCCGCAAAAAAGTCGAGTGTTTCTAAATCGTATTCAGATGCCGCCGACCGAGTCTTTGCGTGAGAAATGGGACTTGGAAGGGGAGGGATCTTTTGGATTTGTATTCAGATACGAAATGGGTGATATCTGCTTATTACAGCTAAAAGAAAGAAGAGACGGAAGCCCTTTCTCGATATTTTCATCGTTATCTACCGTGGATTGGGAAGTTTTTGGTGGACACGCACACACACGCACACACACGCACACACACACACACACACTTCACACACACACACACACACGCACACACACACACACACACACACACACACACACACGCACACACGCACACACACACACACACACACACACACACACACACACACACACACACATTCGTACGCACTGAAACAACTTCCATACCTCACGAAAACATATTTAAACAGATGGAAAAAACTTTCGCAGAACACAGTGTCACGTAGCAACTGGTCTTTACGGTCGTCTGAAACAACAGGTCAGTTTGGGGTACAAAGGAGGGTTCAGTTTTTATGGGAGCTTGAGAATGTCGTATGAATAGCAACTGGCCACCCATTTGACAGTTTAAATGTTTACGATCGTCTGAAACAACAGGACACGCACGCACGCACACACGCACGCACACACACACACATACACACACACACGCACACACACACACACACACCATTACCTCTGCTTTACCATGTTATTAGACATTGGTTTAACTCCATTTAAGCATTTAAACGTTAAAAGCATTGCACTTGTACGACGTTGTAATACTTTTTTTTTTACCAGCCGATGACGACGAAGTGAAAGACGATGAACTTTGCTTAAACGGTCTTACAAAGTTGGAAGATGATTATCGAGGTGTGTTTAAACCTTCGAATTATTTAATATTGTGTGTATTCATTATTTTGTTTTATAGAGGATTTGCCGTAAGATCCTAACGCGATCGTTTTAACACAATCGCAGTCTGGTGAGTCAAATGATTCTCATTTTACAAGAAAAAAAACATGCGGTATACGATACATATATACATATATTTACTTACATCTCCGGCTCGCTGGTCTCCCTTAAAGCTGGCGGGTCCGTCAACGGCCGTTCCAGGCAGAGGAGAAGGCTTGATTGCGCCAAAGACTCCAGACATCGAATCCTTGCTCCGAGGGGAAATCATCGAAAACGACGGTGAATGTCCGACAGGCACCCGCTGTAAGTTTTTCTCGTTTTCTGTAAGCTTTTTAAGATTCTCAGGAGCTTTAAAGAGCTCCTCTCACTCTAATGTCTTTCGCTCAAATGAATTTCGCGCCTAAGGGGAATGGGCGGGGACTGATTCCGGAGGTGGGCGGTTGTTTCCGCCAAGCAACCTTCTGGTTGAAATGGAGTGTGGATCAAGATGGATCCCTACTCTATATTCTTTTATTTAACCCAATGTTTTTTAAATACGTGTATAATGCTTTATATCCTATGTGTTGTGAATTCCATCCTACAATATCTTCCAAGGAACCCAAAGAAATGTTACCACACCTCCCGCTTTATTTATTCTATAGATTACCTGAACTATTTCATAAACTAAATCTTGTCTTGTTTCTGATGCTATGTTTTTTTATGCTCATCAATGCACTGTTGGACTGCGAGTACACAACTACTTTCCTTGCTTTGTTTTCCTCTATCCAGTTAACTGCCATATAAATTGCTACCATTTCCCCCGTAAAAACAGATAGTTTATCACTGATTATTTTATTTAATACTATGTTTCCTTGTGGGATAACTGCTACAGCTCTTACCTTTATTTTTTTTATATAGTTTTTGATGCATCCGTATATATCATATCTCAATCCATTTTTCTATCCGGTAACTATTTAAATTTCTATTCTTTAGTAATTGCATGTTTTCTTTTGGGTTATCAAACATCCACGGTGGTATTGCAGGCATTGGTACTGTAGGACTAACTTTAATATTGTCAATTTTAACTTTATTACATATGTCTCCTATAATCCACCCAAAACTATTCTTTTTTTGTTTTCTCTTTTTCTTGGCAGATTGGTAGCACTGGACAAGTCGGATATCCTTGCTTGGATCCTTTTAAAGTTGCCCGATAAACTGCTGAGAGTTGATCTCTCCTCTTGTCCAAAGGTTTTTCGTTCATTTTTACTTGTAATACTGGCACTAGGGTTGATGTAGTAGCTCCACAACATAACCTTAAAGCCTGTGACTGGATCCGGTCTATTTTCCCAAGTCATGTTTTTGAAGCAGATTGGTAAATAATGCATCCGTAATCAATAACAGATGGAATTAAAGTTATAAATATATACATGTATTGTTTTCAACGTTAACCTATCAGCCCCCCAATCATTACCCCTCAAAGACCTCATTATATTTAACACCTTTTTACTTTTTCCCCTATTTTTTTATTTTCCGGCAGGAACACTCCTGAAGGAATAAATAAAGTACTATCTAATCTAATCAAATCTATTTTGCTGATGTGGGTTGACTAGTTCATATTTTTATCAAACCATATTCCTAAATATTTAAATACTTGTACCTCTTCTATATTTTCACCTTAGAGTTTTTATTTGGAGCTTGTTTGGTACTTTTGTCTTTGTAAAATGTATGACTTTTGTCTTTCCAACAGAGAATCTTAAACCTCAAGCCGTTCCCCAGTCTTGAACATTATTTACCACTTTGTTAGTTTTTTGATTATTTCTTTTGACTCTAAATAATATACTAGTCTTTCATTAATCTTTTTTTTTTTCCATTACTTTTCCCCAAATTTATAATTTCCTGCCTCTTCCGGGTCTTACCCTGACTTGCATATTGGAATTGTTACCGCTAATTTTCCCCTCTGCCGGTCATTCTCCTTCTTCATATATCCTGTCATATCATTTCAAGACCACTTCTTTGACGATGCTACCTAAGTTTTTGATCATTTGATAACCCGCTAGGTCTTTCCCCGGTGACGTATTTTTAACCTTTTTCAAAATTCGAACCATTTCATTCAAAGAAAATGTCATATCCATAGTGTTGGTAAAGCTATTATCGTTGTCTTCCATCATTTCCCCAATATTTAAACTCATTGTTTTTTCTCTCTTTTGTTTTTCCACATTTCTCAAATTATCATTACTGTGCACTTTAACACATTTTTTTGCTAAAGGTTCTGCTGTTTCTTTACCCGTGACTACATCTTCTTTGATAAATGTGGCACATCATCCTCTTTACCCTTCATTCCTATCTTTACGAATCGTTATATATCCTTTTATTATAAAGTTTAATTTTGGCTTCAGCCCTGTTTCTTGAATACAAATTATACGTGGTTTAGTTTTCATATTTTTAATATATCCCTTTAATTCATGTTCGGTTGCTATCAAACTTCTGGCATTCCACCGGACCATTAACAGGGTGTTGGAATGTGGTAACATGACTCCGTCACGTCTACTCTCCGTAGTACAGCTTGCACCCGGTACCAAGATAGTTCTTTCAACAACTTTGATGCTGCTTTGACAATTATTTTGATCTTCTCAGTCTTATTTTTACTTTCATTTTGTATCAAAGCTGAGTTGTGCTCTCTGGTTTATTTTGCAAATGAACCGACAGAACATGATCATGTACAAGACTCGCCTACCCACAATGCACTGCAACCCAACGCTCCTGGTCGGATGTTTTTTTCGGGGTTCATGGAGAGATGCGGTAAAGAGTGGTAGCCAAGACACACGGTCACACACGGTCACACTCGGCAATTATTTTGACCTGGGGAGCAGATATAGAGGAAAAAATGTGTCTGGGGGGCCGGGATATCTGATTTTCAGGTACAAAAAACTTCACAATGACACAAAATAAACACAACAGTTAAACCTCACACTAAAAATAAGACATTGACTTGTACGTTCAAAAGACAGAATAGAACAAGTCAAGACATGCAATGCCATCTACAAAATGTTATGTAAATGTTAGTCATTACACACGCGGCTATGGTTTTGATGTATTTGTTACAGACATGTTTACGTCAAGTAACATCACATGGTTCCATTTGCACCTTTCAACAAATCTGAAAAGGAATATTAAGAAGTAAAACTTATATTTAATCCTACCTCTTCTCCGAGCACACGGTGACTGTACATACGGGTCGAAAAATGTTGACCTAATTCAGCATTTCTCAAAGTGTGGGGAATAGAGACATGACAGGTGGGGCGCGAGGAAAGGGAGGACATTTTTTATTTTTGATTTTTTTTTACTATGCTTTCATTTTCTATACACACTGTAAATCACTTTGTGATTCTGTCTGTGAAATCCGCCGTATAAATAAATGTAAATTACTTATTTTTCCTGTAGGCTTTAAATTTCTCGGCAGGAGCGAAAGTTTGACAGAAATAGCAACAGTAACTTTTGCAGGCAGGGCTAAGAGGAACAAACTTTCGCGCGGATGGGTAGCAGGCTAATGTGCGGACCACAATTACACAAAATGGATACATTTGCAACTCGCACCTCAAAGGTCTGCGGAGAAACCAAAATATGACGGGTCTAATCAACCAAAAAGTCAACCTAAAAGAAAATATGGCGAAGGGTATCTTGCTCTTGGATTCACGGCAGCGGAGGTGGGGGCAGAGGAGAGACCCCTGTGTGTTCTTTGTCTAAAACGGCTAGCAGCAGACAGCATGAGGCCCAACAAAGTAAAGAGACAACTCGAGACCACACATGATGTCCAATAAATTGTTTTGTTGGGGCGATGGGGGTAGGTGGGCCTTGAGTCTAAAGTGGTGATGACAGAAAAAAAAAAAGTTTGAGAAGCCCTGACCTAATTGTACGGATCTCACTTTAAACGGCAAACCGATCATTTAAATGTTTTCACTTTGAATATGAAACGAGGAGTAAAATGTACAATGTACAATATTATCAATTATTTCACAAGGACATGTTTTAAGGATATTGTACAGTATCATTAAATCTAAAATGAATGTGATCACTTTCAGGATCATTTTATTTTTAGCCAGTAAACAACTGTTATGTACTTTTGAATCGGGTTTTCAAAAAAAAAAAAAAGGGAGGGACAATCAAGGATCAACAATGGCACGACTTTCACTAACTTGCGTGAGGTCAAAAGACAAGAGATTTTAGACCAATGCTGCTTTGGATCTGTTCCTGCTAAACTAGTAAGTGACTTTCAATGCTCAAATCAGAATAATAATACTAATTTTAGCTACTGGAAATTTGTGTGGTGGCAATAAATACCCACCAGCGCGATACTTTGCAGTTCCACACTGACCAACCACGCAACAAACTCAAAAGAACTGTACAAGGAAAAAACAATGCAGTGACTTCAAACTGCAAATATAAGGTTTGAGTAAAATATGTAGGTTGGTGTGAATGTTGTCCGTCTATCTATGTTGACCCTGCAATGAGGGGGCGACTTGTCCAGGGTGTACACCTCCTTCCACCCGATTGTAGCTGAGATAGGCGCCAGCGACCCCCACGTCCCCAAAAGGGAATAAGTGGTAGAAAACGAATGTAGGTTCCTACTGTGGAAAGTTCAGTAATACAGAATCATTGTGGCATTATCGTGTCAGTTGGACGCTATATGCGCTAGTCCTCATGGTAAATGTGGTTTTCCTTTTGGGAAAACGCCATCGCTTTGGTTCACTGGTGCGGCCAATATAAACCAAAACTGAAAGTTCTTAAGTGGGGGTTTAAGTAGAGTTTATAAATCTTGTATCTGTGCCACATATAGCCTTATTTCAGTGTCAACAGTCTCCAGCTTACTTGCTACACATGTTTTGGCTCTGCCCATCCCTGTGCAGTTATTGGACCGATATTTTTAATACTTTGTCTGTTGTTGTAATTACCTACTAGGCCTTCTTTGCCTTTATTTGTTGTTGTATCTTTATGTTAGCAATTGGGACTTTTTGAATGAAATTGTCTGTGGCTCCATGTTAACGAAGTTGCCTGTACTATTTGACTGATGCATTTTATTGATTGATTTATTAGCAGTAATTGCACAAAGGCATTCTTCTTCTTTTAGTTTTCTGACAGCACGTAGGCGTTCGCATCAACTTTCGTCTTTTTAACAAATGGGTAAAGGGGGGATGATGTATGCCGTAAAACTAGTTGGCACATTTAATATTTAATAATAATGAATATTGTAAAATTCTATAATTTTTGTTATTTAAAGGGGAAAACCCGATTCAAAAGTACATAACAGTTGTTTACTGGCTAAAAATAAAATGATCCTGAAAGTGATCACATTCATTTTAGATTTAATTATACTGTACAATATCCTTAAAACATGTCCTTGTGAAATAATTGATAATATTGTACATTGTACATTTTACTCCTCGTTTCATATTCAAAGTGAAAACATTTAAATGATCGGTTTGCCGTTTAAAGTGAGATCCGTACAATTAGGTCAGGGCTTCTCAAACTTTTTTTTTTTCTGTCATCAGCACTTTAGACTCAAGGCCCACCTACCCCCATCGCCCCAACAAAACAATTTATTGGACATCATGTGTGGTCTCGAGTTGTCTCTTTACTTTGTTGGGCCTGATGCTGTCTGCTGCTAGCCGTTTTAGACAAAGAACACACAGGGGTCTCTCCTCTGCCCCCACCTCCGCTGCCGTGAATCCAAGAGCAAGATACCCTTCGCCATATTTTCTTTTAGGTTGACTTTTTGGTTGATTAGACCCGTCATATTTTTGTTTCTCCGCAGACCTTTGAGGTGCGAGTTGCAAATGTATCCATTTTGTGTAATTGTGGTCCGCACATTAGCCTGCTACCCATCCGCGCGAAAGTTTGTTCCTCTTAGCCCTGCCTGCAAAAGTTACTGTTGCTATGTCTGTCAAACTTTCGCTCCTGCCGAGAAATTTAAAGCCTACAGGAAAAATAAGTAATTTACATTTATTTATACGGCGGATTTCACAGACAGAATCACAAAGTGATTTACAGTGTGTATAGAAAATGAAAGCATAGTAAAAAAAAATCAAAAATAAAAAATGTCCTCCCTTTCCTCGCGCCCCACCTGTCATGTCTCTATTCCCCACACTTTGAGAAATGCTGAATTAGGTCAACATTTTTCGACCCGTATGTACAGTCACCGTGTGCTCAAAGAAGAGGTAGGATTAAATATAAGTTTTACTTCTTAATATTCCTTTTCAGATTTGTTGAAAGGTGCAAATGGAACCATGTGATGTTACTTGACGTAAACATGTCTGTAACAAATACATCAAAACCATAGCCGCGTGTGTAGTGACTAACATTTACATAACATTTTGTAGATGGCATTGCATGTCTTGACTTGTTCTATTCTGTCTTTTGAACGTACAAGTCAATGTCTTGATTTTAGTGTGAGGTTTAACTGTTGTGTTTATTTTGTGTCATTGTGAAGTTTTTTGTACCTGAAAATCAGATATCCCGGCCCCCCAGACACATTTTTTCCTCTATATCTGCTCCCCAGGTCAAAATAATTGCCGAGTGTGACCGTGTGTGACCGTGTGTGACCGTGTGTGACCGTGTGTGACCGTGTGTGACCGTGTGTCTTGGCTACCACTCTTTACCGCATCTCTCCATGAACCCCGAAAAAAACATCCGACCAGGAGCGTTGGGCTGCAGTGCATTGTGGGTAGGCGAGTCTTGTACATGATCATGTTCTGTCGGTTCATTTGCAAAATAAACCAGAGAGCACAACTCAGCTTTGATACAAAATGAAAGTAAAAATAAGACTGAGAAGATCAAAATAATTGTCAAAGCAGCATCAAAGTTGTTGAAAGAACTATCTTGGTACCGGGTGCAAGCTGTACTACGGAGAGTAGACGTGACGGAGTCATGTTACCACATTCCAACACCCTGTTAATGGTCCGGTGGAATGCCAGAAGTTTGATAGCAACCGAACATGAATTAAAGGGATATATTAAAAATATGAAAACTAAACCACGTATAATTTGTATTCAAGAAACAGGGCTGAAGCCAAAATTAAACTTTATAATAAAAGGATATATAACGATTCGTAAAGATAGGAATGAAGGGTAAAGAGGATGATGTGCCACATTTATTAAAGAAGATGTAGTCACGGGTAAAGAAACAGCAGAACCTTTAGCAAAAAAAATGTGTTAAAGTGCACAGTAATGATAATTTGAGAAATGTGGAAAAACAAAAGAGAGAAAAAACAATGAGTTTAAATATTGGGGAAATGATGGAAGACAACGTTAATAGCTTTACCAACACTATGGATATGACATTTTCTTTGAATGAAATGGTTCGAATTTTGAAAAAGGTTAAAAATACGTCACCGGGGAAAGACCTAGCGGGTTATCAAATGATCAAAAACTTAGGTGGCATCGTCAAAGAAGTGGTCTTGAAATGATATGACAGGATATATGAAGAAGGAGAATGACCGGCAGAGGGGAAAATTAGCGGTAACAATTCCAATATGCAAGTCAGGGTAAGACCCGGAAGAGGCAGGAAATTATAAATTTGGGGAAAAGTAATGGAAAAAAAAAAAGATTAATGAAAGACTAGTATATTATTTAGAGTCAAAAGAAATAATCAAAAAACTAACAAAGTGGTAAATAATGTTCAAGACTGAGGAACGGCTTGAGGTTTAAGATTCTCTGTTGGAAAGACAAAAGTCATACATTTTACAAAGACAAAAGTACAAAACAAGCTCCAAATAAAAACTCTAAGGTGAAAATATAGAAGAGGTACAAGTATTTAAATATTTAGGAATATGGTTTGATAAAAATATGAACTAGTCAACCCACATCAGCAAAATAGATTTGATTAGATTAGATAGTACTTTATTTATTCCTTCAGGAGTGTTCCTTCCGGAAAATAAAAAAATAGGGGAAAAAGTAAAAAGGTGTTAAATATAATGAGGTCTTTGAGGGGTAATGATTGGGGGGCTGATAGGTTAACGTTGAAAACAATACATGTATATATTTATAACTTTAATTCCATCTGTTATTGATTACGGATGCATTATTTACCAATCTGCTTCAAAAACATGACTTGGGAAAATAGACCGGATCCAGTCACAGGCTTTAAGGTTATGTTGTGGAGCTACTACATCAACCCTAGTGCCAGTATTACAAGTAAAAATGAACGAAAAACCTTTGGACAAGAGGAGAGATCAACTCTCAGCAGTTTATCGGGCAACTTTAAAAGGATCCAAGCAAGGATATCCGACTTGTCCAGTGCTACCAATCTGCCAAGAAAAAGAGAAAACAAAAAAGAATAGTTTTGGGTGGATTATAGGAGACATATGTAATAAAGTTAAAATTGACAATATTAAAGTTAGTCCTACAGTACCAATGCCTGCAATACCACCGTGGATGTTTGATAACCCAAAAGAAAACATGCAATTACTAAAGAATAGAAATTTAAATAGTTACCGGATAGAAAAATGGATTGAGATATGATATATACGGATGCATCAAAAACTATATAAAAAAAAATAAAGGTAAGAGCTGTAGCAGTTATCCCACAAGGAAACATAGTATTAAATAAAATAATCAGTGATAAACTATCTGTTTTTACGGGGGAATTGGTAGCAATTTATATGGCAGTTAACTGGATAGAGGAAAACAAAGCAAGGAAAGTAGTTGTGTGCTCGCAGTCCAACAGTGCATTGATGAGCATAAAAAACATAGCATCAGAAACAAGACAAGATTTAGTTTATGAAATAGTTCAGGCAATCTATAGAATAAATAAAGCGGGAGGTGTGGTAACATTTCTTTGGGTTCCTTGAAAGATATTGTAGGATGGAATTCACAACCCATAGGATATAAAGCATTATACACGTATTTAAAAAACATTGGGTTAAATAAAAGAATATAGAGTAGGGATCCATCTTGATCCACACTCCATTTCAACCAGAAGGTTGCTTGGCGGAAACAACCGCCCACCTCCGGAATCAGTCCCCGCCCATTCCCCTTAGGCGCGAAATTCATTTGAGCGAAAGACATTGGAATGAGAGGAGCTCTTTAAAGCTCCTGAGAATCTTAAAAAGCTTACAGAAAACGAGAAAAACTTACAGCGGGTGCCTGTCGGACATTCACCGTCGTTTTCGATGATTTCCCCTCGGAGCAAGGATTCGATGTCTGGAGTCTTTGGCGCAATCAAGCCTTCTCCTCTGCCTGGAACGGCCATTGACGGACCCGCCAGCTTTAAGGGAGACCAGTGAGCAAGAGATGTAAACGGAAAATCTGTAAGTAAATATATGTATATATGTATCGTATACCGCATGTTTTTTTTCTTGTAAAATGAGAATCATTTGACTCACCAGACTGCGATTGTGTTAAAACGATCGCGTTAGGATCTTACGGCAAATCCTCTATGAAACTAAATAATGAATACACATAATATTAAATAATTTGAAGGTTTAAACACACCTCGAAAATCATCTTCCAACTTTGTAAGACCGTTTAAGCAAAGTTCATCGTCTTTCACTTCGTCGTCATCGGCTGTTAAAAAAAAAAAGGTATTACATCGTCGTACAAGTGTAATGCTTTTAACGTTTAAATGCTTAAATGGAGTTAAACCAATGTCTAATAACATGGTAAAGCAGAGGTAATGGTGTGTGTGTGTGTGTGTGTGTGTGTGTGTGTGTGTGCGTGTGTGTGTGTGTGTATGTGTGTGTGTGTGTGTGTGTGTGTGTGCGTGCGTGTGTGTGTGTGTGCGTGCGTGTCCTGTTGATTCAAACGGTCATAAACATTTAAACTGTCAGATGGGAAGTCAGTAAAAACTGAACCCTCCTTTTGTCCCCCAAACTGACCTGTTGATTCAAACGACCGTAAAGACCAGTTGCTACGTGACACTGTGTTCTGCGATAGTTTTTTCCATCTGTTTAAATATGTTTTCGTGAGGTACGGAAGTTGTTTCAGTGCGTACGAATGTGTGTGTGTGTGTGTGTGTGTGTGTGTGTGTGTGTGTGTGTGTGTGTGTGTGTGTGTGTGTGTGTGTGTGTGTGTGTGTGTGTGTGTGTGTGTGTGCGTGCGTGCGTGCGTGCGTGCGTGCGTGCGTGCGTGTGTGTGTGTGTGTGTGTGTGAAGTGTGTGTGTGTGTGCGTGTGTGTGCGTGTGTGCGTGTCCACCAAAAACTTCCCAATCCACGGTAGATAACGATGAAAATATCGAGAAAGGGCTTCCGTCTCTTCTTTCTTTTAGCTGAAAACTGAATACGATTTAGAAACACTCGACTTTTTTGCGGAGCGTCAATGTAAGTTTTATTATTTTTATAAATCGAAACAGGCGTTTCACTAATCATGACCGAATCGAACAAAGTCTTTACGCTAACGTATAAAGCTCCACCTCCTCTGCGTGTGTGTGTGTGTGTGTGTGTGTGTGTGTGTGTGTGTGTGTGTGTGTGTGTGTGTGTGTGTGTGTGTGTGTGAAGTGCGTGCGTGTCCACATCTCCACACGTAACATTCCCAGCCATCAATACATCGAAATCTGGAAGTTGTTTCAAACGATCGTAAACATTTAAACTATCAAATATATGGTCACATGCTGCTCAGATGACATTGCTTTCTTAAAAAAACTGAACCCTCCTCTGTTCCCTGTCAGGTCTTAACTCCACCCTCTTCCTGGTTTAACCACTCCCACCGCAGGTCTTAACTCTGCCCTCTTTCTGTTTAAAACTCCACCCTCTTCCTGGTTTAACCACTCCCACCGCAGGTCTTAACTCCACCCTCTTCCGGGTAAGCTACACCCACTTGACCTTGACATTTGAACCTGACCTTTAACCTTGACCTTTAACCTTGACCCCCTCATAAATCATTAACCTTTGAACTTGACCCCTCATAAATCATTGACCTTTGACCTTGAGGGGTCATAAATCATTGTTTTATGGGGGGTCATAAATCACTTTTGACTAAAGGTAGGGACTTAACTTCTCTGAATAGGATTCATACGCTGGGGATGCTGGTACCGTATATATCAAGCAGTAAAATGACGACGAGAAATAGGTGCCGTAGGTCAGGTATAGGGACAAAAACAAAAAATTAAGCAACAAGCTTTTCCAGGTGCTCAACCCGAGAAAATCTATCCTGGAAGTGCGTAAACTTTATTCAACATTTCTTGCAGTTTGAAGTTAACCGCCACCCAAGTGTTAAAAAAAGATGATCTTGTTGAATGTCCCAGCAGGACTCGGCACCTACTGGATCTTTAACTGAAAATGTGGACTACAGATAGGGTGACTATGAACATGCTAAGTCTAGAACTCTGCAGTGTGAACCATAACACTAGCAATAGTCGACCACTGATGATCGTAAAATCCAATCACAAATAAACTTTGAGATGACAACACTTATTATAACACTTGATTCTTACTGCCTTAAATTCCTAACTCCATGTAACTTGTAGTCCAGTGCTTCTCATGTATTTTCTGCCACAAGCCCCCTGAATGTAATTACCATTAAGATCTTGGTAATATGTATTCATGTATCTGTACGACGCACTGTGAGTTACAATCTTAATAGATGCCGTTATTCCTGTCACAAACTTCTATTTCTTGGTTTATGTTAGCTCTGTACACGTGTTCCTGTGTGCTTACTACTTCAACCGGGTCAAACAGGAAGCCTCATTAATAGACTGAGCACTGCTGCCACCTAGCTGCAGGTTTGTGTATTGTTCAAATAGAATACTAGAGCCTAGAGAAATAATGCTACTTGTGATCCTGAAATATTGTGTAAATTCTTGTATAACATATTCTGGTCCAGTCCTCAATTACAGAATGATTAACATGCTGAATATTACATTTTATGAAATAATAATGATGGTTAAAACATTGTTATGCAGTTATATGAAGCCACCCCCCTCCTGAAAATTATGTGTCCAGGGTACACATATTAATGGTGAAAAATTATACCTATTGAGTTAACTATGGAAATGTGTTTGATCCTGATTAAATATTTGAATCGTTTGACAGTATATATATATATATATATATATGTCTTGATTGGAATATCCCGAGAATAGTGCTCGATACCGTGGTAGAGCGCAATATGTAGGTGTGGGAAAAATCACAAGACTACTTCATCTCTACAGAACTGTTTCATGAGGGGTTCCCTCAATCATCAGGAGATTTTTCATCTCCTGATGATTGAGGGAACCCCTCATGAAACAGTTCTGTAGAGATGAAGTAGTCTTGTGATTTTTCCCACACCTACATATTATATATATATATATATATATATATATATATATATATATATATATATATATATATATACATACACACACACACACACACACACAGTATATATATTTGCCATTCTAAAACCTTAATTGTAGCCTAATTTAGCCAATCCTTTACCACTTTTGACGTGTGTTTGGGGTCATTACCCTGTTGAAACACCCAACTGCGCCCAAAACCCAACCTCTGGGCTGATGATTTTAGCTTGCAGAAGCTTGCCAGAAGCTTATGGGTGGCTTTATTGCAGTGAAAACTTGTCAAGGGACATGTAAGCAAATATTAACATTGCTGTATACCCATAATAAACTCATAAAAGAAGCAAACTTCATGAATGTTGTTTGTGATTAACATGTATGTGCTCCAATCACTACATCACAATAAAATAAGAGTTGTAGAAATGATAGAAACTCAAGACAGCCATGAAATTATGTTCTTTACAAGTGTATGTAAACTTTTGACCGCGAATGTATATTGATGCTGTGAAAACAATACTTTCAAATAAAATTCTTGGTCACTGACCATCGGTTCCATCATTGGAACCATAATCAACATCTAACTCAAAAAAAGGGAGTGCATAGCAAAATGTACACTAAATCATATCCAATGCATATTATCTAAACCAGTGGTTCTCAAATGGGGGTACGCATACCCCCTGGGGGTACTTGAAGGTATGCCAAGGGGTACGTGAGATTTTTATTAAATATTCTAAAAAGTGCAACAATTCAAAAATCCTTCATAAATATATTTATTGAATAATACTTCAACAAAATATAATAAACTGTGAAAAGAAATGCAACAATGCAATATTCAGTGTTGACAGCTAGATTTCTTTATGGACATTTTCCATAAATATTGATGTTAAAGATTTCTTTTTTGTGAAGAAATGTTTAGAATTAAGTTCATAAATCCAGATGGATCTCTATTACAATTCCCAAAGAGGGCACTTTAAGTTGATGATTACTTCTATGTGTAGAAATCTTTATTTATAAATTAATCACTTGTTTATTTTTCAACAAGTTTTTAGTTTTTTTCCAAATAGTTCAAGAAAGACCACTACAAATGAGAAATATTTTGCACTGTTATACAATTTAATAAATCAGAAACTGATGACATAGTGCTGTATTTTACTTCTTTATCTCTTTTTTTCAACCAAAACTGCTTTGCTCTGATTAGGGGGTACTTGAATTAAAAAAAAATGTTCCCAGGGGGTACATCACTGAACAAAGGTTGAGAACCACTGATCTAAACCACAAGTATGTGGTTTAAACTTAGATTAAAATCACAAGTCGGTCAGTTTTGAAGTTACATGTGTTGTGAAGTAGTCGCAAAATTCTAGGGTTTTTTCAACTGATTGTAGTCAACTACTCTTTGATGTGTAGGTGATGTGAAAAGAGGCATACCTGTATTCAGCACCCCAGCCTTTAACAAAGCTCATCCTGATGGTGCACATCCTGGTCAGCTGGTAGACTGCCTCAAAACCCTGATTGACAGACTGGGCCAGCAGCGCAGCAAACTCTTGGTTATTAAAAATCTTCAGATTACAGCCTAGAAATGCAGAAGACGTGGGATGAGGCTTCATTTGACTTGCACGGACCGAAACATCTTTGAGCATTTGTGTGGCGTGACATGCTTTTTATAAGAGAGATGAGTGCATTGTAAGAACACAAAATGCCTTGAACACTTCAACAGTGTGGAATGTTTCCATTGTATTGTGTTCTGAAGCAAAACAAAACATCTGTGAAACTGCCGGGCGTTAAACCATGAGGAGGGCTATAATTCACGAGCGGACAGCTCAGACCAGGACATCTGCACGTGATGCTCGTGTTACTTATACGCAAATGTGTACAACTTTGTTCACGCTGCTCTTTGGCCAAGAATGAAATGTTCAAAGTTGCGTGGATACAAATTAGTCAGCGTGTGTGGGTGAGCAGCTGACAGAAAAAACAAGTCATGCTGTGAAGAGCATCGGCTGCGCTTCTTTGAGGAGCTTTATTTTTCATATGAGTGTCATTTGTAGAAGGAGCTCGTTACGTAATCACAATATGACATGTTTAGTTTCTCACATTCTGCAGCAACATACTGACTTATACTATTCTAATTTGGTCATCAATGTCATTTTGAGTGAATTTTTTTTTATGACAGACACTAGGGTTGTCCCGATCTGATATTTGGATTGGATCGGCTGCCGATATTTGCTAAAAAATGCGTATCGGCAAGGCATGGGAAAATGCCGATCCAGATCCAGGTTTAAAAAAAAATCCAAGGCACCAATTTAAATAATACATTCCACTTTTCTGCTGCTCCCTAATATCCGTTCCGCATTCTCCAGCACACCATTAATACATCTGCAGGTATGTGTCCTAACCGTTAAGATGGCCATGTGAAAGATACCGGTAAAAATGTCAGCTGTGTGGGATTTTTTTTTTTTTTTAATATAAATATTTATTTATAATTTCAACATTCACAAACAGTTGAGAAACAATAATCAAAATAAGTCCAACAACAGTACAACACATAACAAGACATTATTAAAAACAGTACAAAACAGCGCCAGGGGGTTGTAAATTCAAAGTAACAAAAATAGAATAGAAAAAAATATATATATATAATAACCAAAGTGTAAAGCCATAGGCTCACTCAGATTCAGTAAATAACTTAAATTTGGAACACAAGCTGAGTGGGGTTATTTTACCCTACAAAACGAAAAAGATGAAGAGGTGGAGTGCAAAACATTCCACAATAATGTCAGGCATGGTGGTAAAGTTGTAAGACATTTTAATGACTCTTTAGAGTGAGAGGCTTTTAACACAGCCTCACTCATCATTGATGAACACAGGAGCATCTTGAAGTGCTCGCCTTTGTTAGAAAGAATCTCCCCATTATGCTAGGACTTCACACAGGACTGGGGCAAACAACTGAAGGGAGTGTGTAGATAGTTATTTTTTTTTTTTAAGTTCACACTTGTATCCCACTCAGGTTGTCTGTGTGTTTTGCTTTTTTTTTTAATAATGTTTAAAGCATTATTGGTAGGGCTGTGAATCTTTGGGTGTCCCACCATTCGATTTAATATCGATTCTTGGGGTCACGATTCGATAATATATCGATTTTTTTGGATTCGATTCAAACTCACCTTATTCAGCTGGGTAATTGTTATCAAGAGTACTAAAACCCTTTACAACATGAATCTGACAGCTAATTAGGCTAAATAACTTAGGCTATAATCGGCCAGTATCGGTATCGGATCGGAAGTGCAAAAACAACACCGGTATCGGATTGGAAGTGCAAAAACAACACCGGTATCGGATTGGAAGTGCAAAAACCTAGATCGGGACATCCCCTAACAGACACACAATAAAATGAGGAGGAGCCCTGCCTGGATAGACCCAAATGCAGAGCTGAACAGTGGCCCAGTAAAAATACATCCTGATATGAGGTTTGGATTTCCTTCTTTTTTTTGTTTTAAACCAGTGTAATTACCTGGAGGTATCTTGCAGACTGTGGCGGGGTGCCAGCCGTATCGTTGGTTGCAGTTGGGACTCTGGACAAAAATGGCACTGTCGCTGAGGCACTCGGCGAAAACCTCACCTCCAATATAATACAACCTCACGCCACGGCCTGCGGGGTGCATTGCAAATATAGAAGCATTAAAAAGATATTCCAATGAAAATCTTCTCAGCCTTTAACTGGTAGGTGTGTTTACATATTAGATACCTATATGCCTCCTTGTCATTTCAACAGTTGCGTTCCTGTTGACGTTGCTGAGTAGTCCGAGGCAGAAACGTTCAGAGTTGGAGGGGTCAGTGAAGCCATCCACAGTAAGAGAAGGCTGCGACGCGTGGAAGGTTTCTCCAACCCGCTGGTTGAGCTCATAGTAGGCTATAGAGCACCAAAAAGCTGGTTCACTGTAGGTAACAGGCTGAAGGTCTGGTGGGGAAACCGGTTTCAATAAATACCTTTTGTTTGGAAAATGGTGACATTTAAACTCCAATGTAAACATAGAAATAATGGCTGCCATAGTTAGTTACAAGTTAGTTTGTTACAAGTTTATTCACAATACCATATAACATTTACAATAGTGGTGAATATCATCATTTAAAGATGTTGGTACGTGAAAGGGTCCCCCAAATAAGCTAGAAGAAGCTTTCGATAGGGGGTCCAAAGGACAATATATACATGGAAAGATCAAACATGGTAGCAAGCACGTTTGATCTTTCCATGTATATATTGTCCTTGAATATCTAGTCTGAAATTTAAATTTATATGACATTATGAGATGAGAAAAAAAATACAGCAACACGGTAGTTGTTCTATCACTGCAACAAACAGCTACGAAATAAAAACTTCAAATTGCTTACCAGACTTGTGCAAAACTCTAAATTGAATTGAGAATGTGAATTAAATTTGAATGGAGGTTGCAAACACGAAGTAGATTTGTCAGTTCCAGTTGGAATTGAAAAAGGTATACCGTTTTGAAATTTTAATTGATACTTTCGGTATACCAGAATCAACAACTCAAACTATTTGTCAAACTACTCCAAAGTCAAAATGCTCAATTAGTTCAGGACATGTAGCACTCTTTGTACTTATTGCTATCATGCTAGGTGTTAGGATGCTGACTGCTAGCTTTATGCCTACAAAATTGGCCAACACGCAAAGTCATAGATCAGGGGTCACCAACCTTTTTGAAACCAAGAGCTACTTCTTGGGTACTGATTAATGCAAAGGGTTACCAGTTTCATACACACTTAAAAAAAATTGCCAGAAATAGCCAATTTGCTCAATTTATCTTTAATAAATAAATCTGTAGATTAAAAAAAGTGTATTTCTGTCTGTCATTCCGCCGTACATTTTTTTCCTTTTGTGGAAGGTTTTTTGCAGAGAATAAATTATAAAAAAAACACTTAATTGAACAGTTTAAAAGAGGAGAAAACACGAAAAGAATGAAAATTAAATTTTGAAACAAAGTTTATCTTCAATTTCGACTCTTTAAAATTCAAAAATTCACCGAAAAAAATGAAAAGAAATATGAGCTAATTCGAATCTTTTTGAAAAAACAAATTTACCTTTAATTAATTAATAAATAAATAAATAAATATATACATATATATACATATATTATATATATATATATATATATATATATATACATATAAAAATGGGTATTTCTGTAGAGAATAAATGATGAAAAAAACACTTAATTGAACGGTTTAAAAGAGGAGAACAGGAAAAAAATTAAAATTACATTTTGAATTATAGTTTATTTTCAATTTTGACTCTTTAAAATTCAAAATTCAACCGAAAAAATGGAGAAAGACTAACTAATCCAAATTAAAAAAAATAATTTATGGAACATCACTTGTAATTTTTCCTGATTAAGATTAATTTTAGAATTTTGATGACATGTTTTAAATAAGTTAAAATCCAATCTGCATTTTGTTAGAAAATATAACAAATTGGACCAAGCTATATTTCTGACAAAGACAAATCATTATTTCTTCTAGATTTTCCAGAACAAAAATTTTAAAAGAAATTCAAAAGACTTTGAAATAAGATTTAAATGTGATTCTAAAGATTTTCTAGATTTGCCAGAATAATTTTTTTGAATTTTAATCATAAGTTTGAAGAAATATTTCACAAATATTCTTTGTTGAAAAAACAGAGGCTATAATAAAAAATTAAATTTAATTTATTATTCTTTACAATAAAAAAAAAATTTTTACTTGAACATTGATTTAAATTGTCAGGAAAAAAAGAGGAAGGAATTTAAAAAGGTAAAAAGGTATATGTGTTTAAAAATCCAAAAATCATTTCTAAGGTTGTATTTTTTTCTCAAAAATTGTCTTTCTGAAAGTTATAAGAAGCAAAGTAAAAAAAATAAATGAATTTATTTAAACAAGTGAAGGCAACACTAAATTGGCCCTAGTGTGTGAATGTGAGTGTGATTGTTGTCTGTCTATCTGTGTTAGCCCTGCGATGAGGTGGCGACTTGTCCAGGGTGTACCCTGCCTTCCGCCCGATTGTAGCTGAGATAGGCGCCAGTGCCCCCCGCGACCCCGAAAGGGAATAAGCGGTAGAAAATGGATGGATGGAAGACCAAGTCTTTAAAATATTTTCTTGGATTTTCAAATTCTATTTGAGTTTTGTCTCTCTTAAAATTAAAAATGTCGAGCAAAGCGAGACCAGCTTGCTGGTAAATAAATAACATTTAAAAAATAGAGGCAGCTCACTGGTAAGTGCTGCAATTTGAGCTATTTTTAGAACAGGCCACCGGGTGACTCATCTGGTCCTTACAGGCTACTTGGTGCCCGCGGGCGCTGCGTTGGTGAGCCCTGTCATAGATAATCTTAGGCGCTATCTTAAACCTAACTTAGCATGCTAGCCAATTTTGTACATACAAAAATATAACTCAATTGTTGTTACCATTTTTAAAACGATGGAAAAACACTTAAATTCCCAGAATCCTTTGCTTTATCAAAGTATAGTGTATGCGCTCTTCTCTGGGATTCACTAGTTTTGGTCTCTGTGCTACCAGGATTTAAAGTCGCCTCCTCAAAAAATGTCAGCCAGAAAAGATATCTTTAAGCCAGCAAAGCCAAACATCTGCTAAAGTATTTACATAAATAAAAGTTAAATTGCTCGTTAACTTTTCTGAGAAACAGCATTTTCCAGACTGATATGAACATGTCCACTGTGAAGGACACCGCTTGTCAGAAAGTAAAATAACTTAGTTTTACAGTGGATGCTTACATTGTCACCTAAAAGACACTCAACTATAGGTTTTTTTTTTTCACTTAAATTTACATTTGTAAATTTGATTACAACATTTTAGCTTTATGTTTGTTTTCAATTAAAGTAGGTGTGCTTATCCTAAACATAACTGCCACAATTTTACACAGTGTAACATTTTAAAGGGGAACATTATCACAAATTCAAAAGGGTTAAAAACAATAAAAATCAGTTTCCAGTGACTTGTTGTATTTTTGGAAAATTTTTTCAACATTTTACAGGTCCCGGAATATCCCTAAATAAAGCATAAAAGTGCCTTTGTTTCACTATCTTAGAAACCACTATCGATTTCCCTGTGACGTCATACAGGGCTGCCAATACAAACAACATGGCGGTTACCACAGCAAGATATAGCGACATTAGCTCGGATTCAGACTCGGATTTCAGCGGCTTAAGCCATTCAACAGATTACGCATGTATTGACACAGGTGGTCGGAGTATGGAGGCAGATAGCGAAAACGAAATTGAAGAAGAAATTGAAGCTATTGAGCGAATAGCTATTGACGCTATTTGGCCATAGCGTGGGTGTACCTAATGACGTGGCCCACAGCATGGCTGCCTTATTAGCATCGCCGGTAAAATGTGCGGACCAAACGATCAGGACTTTCGCATCTTGTGACACTGGAGCAACTTAAATATGTCGATTGGTAAGTGTTTGTTTCGCATTAAATGTGGGTATTTAGTTTCAAATGTACATACAGCTAGCGTAAATAGCAGGTTAGCATCGATTAGCATAGCATGTTAGCATCGATTAGCTGGCAGTCATGCCGTGACCAAATATGGCTGATTAGCACATAAGTCAACAACATCAACAAAACTCACCTTTGTGATTTCGTTGACTTAATCGTTGCAAATGCATCTGTAGGTTATCCATACATCTCTGTGCCATGTCTGTCTTAGCATCGCCGGTAAAATGTGAAGACACTCTGGTACATTCAATGGGGGTCTGGTGGAAGATTTCTTGCCAGTGGTGCAACTTGTATCCCTCCCTGTTAGTGTTGTTACACCCTCCGACAACACACCGACGAGGCATGATGTCCCCAAGGTTCCAAAAAATACTCGAAAAAACGGAAAATAACAGAGCTGAGACCCGGTGTTTGTAATGTGAAAATGAATATGGCGGGTGTGTTACCTCGGTGACGTCACGTTCTGACGTCATCGCTAAAAGGCCGATAAACTGAAAGGCGTTTAATTTGCCAAAATTCACCCATTTAGAGTTCGGAAATCGGTTAAAAAAATACATGGTCTTTTTTCTGCAACATAAAGGCATATATTGACGCTTGCATAGGTTTGGTGATAATGTTCCCCTTTAAAGCAATTCATATATCGTACTGTGGCCTTAATACTCTGAAATATCCTCTTGTAAGACTTGAGACTGTTACATCCCTACTAACTAGGCTAACTAGCGAGTTTGTCGCCGCATTGTCTTGCAATTCAGTGTGACGTTCAGGCTCCGGGAAAACAGTGAGTACTTGTGGCTAAACAGCATTCAACCAATTGTGTTTTGATTTTATTTTATTGATATTGTAGTGGGTTTACATAATTCACTCAGGAATTTATCTGAATTGTAATAAATTTAGTTCAACTTCCTGTAATTCCAATTCAACATCCTGTGAAATGAAGCCATTTCAACTCAATTACCTCAAAATCCGCAATTTTGCACACCTCTGTTTTATAGAACGGAAGGCAGAAAGCAGACTTACCCAGGCTGTGACTGACCGGTGACAAGGTGTTGGGTGACAGTTCTGCTGGTGAACCTAGCACAGACAAGGCAATATGTACTGTATGTATTTGAAAGAAATGCCAATGTATCATCTTGGCTGCAACTACTGCTAAAGTCCAACAGCAGCAAGTAGACGCGACAAAAAAAAAAAAAGACAAATTTACCTGATTCCATACTTTGATTCATCTGCTGGTCACTAGCCTCGCCATCCTCACTGATGTAGCCAGGCGGGGGAGTCTCTGCATTAGAAAATAATACATGAATTACGCTTACTTGAATGGCAGACAACAAGAAAAAATGTTCCTGCTGAGATGTAGTACTGGTTCACAACAGTCATTCAATACTTCTACTAGTTGGTTAAAGGCCTACTGAAACCCACTACTACCGACCACGCAGTCTGATAGTTTATATATCAATGATGAAATATTAACATTGCAACACATGCCAATACGGCCTTTTTAGTTTCCTAAATTGCAATTTAAAATTTCCCGCGAAGTGTCGTGTTGAAAACGTCGCATAGTCTGCTTTAATCGCATAATTACACAGTATTCTGGACATCTGTGTTGCTGAATCTTTTGCAATTTGTTCAATTAATAATGGAGAAGTCAAAGTAGAAAGATGGAGGTGGGAAGCTTTTAGCCACAAAAACACAGCCGGTGTTCCCTTGTTTAAAATTCCCAAAGAAGAAGCTTTACTATGGATCAGAGCAGTCAAACGAACATGGATCCCGACTACAAGTCAACCGGCAGTTTTCGGGGAGAAAATTGTGGTAATAAGTCGCCTCTTACCGGAGACATCAGCAGAGCTTCCATCCTGCTGCAGCTGCGGTGACTTCCCTCAGAGACTCTGGCGTCTACACACCCGTGGCCACACCCCTCCGACTTTCAGGTACTGTTTAATCTCACTAAAACACTAGCAACTCAATAGGTAGATAAGGGATTTTTCAGAATTATCTTAGTAAATGTGTCTGAATCACTCCTACTGCAATCACCTTTTTTTCTTTTATTTTTTTTTTCTTTTTCTAGTCCTTCACTCTAAATTTCCTCATCCACGAATCGTTCATCCTCGCTCAAATTAATGGGGAAATTGTCGCTTTCTCGGTCCGAATAGCTCTAGCTGCTGCTGGTTATGATTGTAAACAATGTTCAGATGTGAGGAGCTCCACAACCCGTAACGTCACACGCACATCGTCTGCTACTTCCGGTAAAGGCAAGGCTTTTTTATTAGCGACCAAAAGTTGCGAACTTTATCGTCGATGTTCTCTACTAAATCCTTTCAGCAAAAATATGGCAATATCGCGAAATGATCAAGTATGACACATAGAATGGACCTGATATCCCCGTTTAAATAAGAAAATCTCATTTCAGTAGGCCTCTAAACAATTACAACTTTTTTTGAATTATAAAGTCAAAGTACAGTGGATGAAGAAGTGGAACATACTGGGTTCACACTTTTGCCAAACTTGGTAGAAATAAATATATGCAACACAGATACATTTTGTAATATTTGTGTTTCTTTAGGCCACCCGAACGCCTCCCTAGGGAGGTGTTTAGGACAAGTCCAACCGGTAGGAGGCCACGGGGAAGACCCAGGACACGTTGGGAAGACTATGTCTCCCGGCTGGCCTGGGAACGCCTCGGGATCCCCCGGGAAGAGCTAGACGAAGTGGCTGGGGAGAGGGAAGTCTGGGTTTCCCTGCTTAGGCTGTTGCCCCCGCGACCCGACCTCGGATAAGCGGAAGATGATGGATGGATGGATGGATAGGGAATATGTGACACATTACAATCACGTTAAGAAGGTTTAGCATCTTGTGGTTCTACATACAGACCTGGTATGTAGTTGTTTGGAGGATCTATGCCGGCAGGGAAATTGGTGTTTTCAGGGATTGAATTGGTGAAGTCATCTAAAGGTGGAAGCTCAGTCAAAATCTCTGTGTGGCGTGGCACCAACACGGGGGGCAGCACTGAAGACGAAAGAGGTCCAGATTGAACTTTGATGGCACCCTGATGAGATTTTCCCACAAATCGACTTCAAAAGTGTTTATTTACCCGGCGTCTCCACCCTCTGGTAATGGTATGGGTTGACGCACACTTCATCCTTCTTGAGGTTGAAGGCAAACTGGCAGTTGTCAATGGCTCGCAGCTCATGGTGGCTGTGGAGATCTGGCCATCGCCACAAGCGACAGTAGATGACATGTGGCAGGCCCTTACGATGGGACACCTGAAGACGGCCATCCAGTGACCTGATTACATTTGAAAGAAGACGGCTATCACTTGCGAAACAAGGTATGATACAGTATTACCTAAAAAGAACAATTTACAACATTGAACACACCACCGTATTCACTATGGAATTCATTTTGTATTTTACTTAATCCATTTAGTGCCAGGTAAGAAAATAAATATGAGTCACAGTACACATACAGTGAAGAAAATAAGTATTTGAACACCCTGCTATTTTGCAAGTTCTCCCACTTAGAAATCATGGAGGGGTCTGAAATTTTCACGGTAGGTGCATGTCCACTGTATGAGAGATAACCTAAAAAGAAAAATCCAGAAATGATTTTATAACAATTTATTTGTGTGATAAAGCTGAAAATAAGTATTTGAACACCAACATTATTATTTGGCGTCCTGGGTATGACGTTAAACTACATCCAGGCATGAGATGGGAGGTTGTGTGTGGGGTTAGTGAGTCCCAACTAACGTCTATAAAATGCACACAAAGAACCGTTTGCACCTTCTCTTGTGACTGGCGGGTGGTCAGCGCCATAAAGCTGAGCGGGTCCCTGGGTAAATGGGACGCGGACAACCAACTGGACAGACTAAGTTCACCAGCCCAGTAAGGCAATTAGTCTAGGAGAAGGATCTCTGATATAAAATACCCCTTCCAACCCGCACCAAGCCAGCGTAGAAGGTGTAGGCTAATAACCAGCATGAAAAGTATGCCAAATGGCAGAAACATGCTGAGGCTTTCGTCCAGCAGTGGACTGACAACGGCTGATGATGATGATGATTATTATTTGGTAGAGTAGCCTTTTTTTGCAATTACAGAGGTCAAACGTTTCCTGTAGTTCTTCACAAGGTTTGCACAGACTGCAGGAGGGATTTTGGCCCGCTCCTCCACACAGATCTTCCCTAGATCAGTCAGGTTTCTGGGCTGTCGCTGAGTAACACAGAATTTCAGCTCCCTCCAAAGATTTTCAATCGGATTTAGGTCTGGAGACTAGCTAGGCCACTCCGGAACCTTTATATGGTTCTTACGAAGCCACTCCTTGGTTTTCCTGGCTGTGTGCTTTGGGTCATTGTCATGTTGGAAGATCCAGCCACAGCTCATCTTCAATTATCTGACTGAGGGAAGGAGGTTTTTGGCCCAAATCTCACAATACATGGCTGCAGTCATCCTCTCCTTAATACAGTACAGTCGTCCTGTCCCATGACCAGAAAAACACCCCCAAAGCATGATGCTACCACCCCGATGCTTCACAGTAGGGATGGTACGCATCATTCTTCTTCCTCCAAACACGCATAGTGGAATTATGACCAGAAAGGTCAATTTTGGTCTCATCTGTCCACAAAACTTTTTCCAATGACTTCTCTGGATCATCCAAGTGGTTATTGGCAAACTTAAGACGGGCCTTAACATGTGCTGGTTTAAGCAGGGGAACCTTCCGTGCCATGCATGATTTCAAACCATGACATCTTAGTGTATTATCAACAGTGACCATGGAAACAGTGGTCCCAGCTCTTTTCAGGTCATTGACCAAGTCCTGCCGTGTAGTCCTAGGCTGATTGCTAACCTTTCTTAGCATCATTGAGACTCCACCAGGTGATATCTTGCATGGGGCTCCACTCCGATTGACCGTCATGTTTAGCTTCCTCCATTTTCTAATGATTGCTCCGACAGTGGACCTTTTTTCACCAAGCTGCTTGGCAATTTCTCCAGAGCCCTTTCCATCCTTAAGGAGTTGTATAATTTTGTCTCTGGTGTCTTTGGACAGCTCTTTGCTCTTAGCCATGCTGAATGTCTGGGTCTTACTGATTGTATGGGGCGGACAGGTGTCTTTATGCAGCTAACGACCTCACACAGGTGCATCTGATTCAGGATAATACAGTGGAGCGGAGGAGGACTTTTAAAGGCGGACTAACAGGTCTATCAGAGTCAGAATTCTAGCTGATAGACAGGTGTTCAAATACTTATTTCAGACCCCTCCATGATTTCTAAGTGGGAGAACTTGCAAAATAGCAGGGTGTTCAAATGCTTATTTTCTTGACTGTATATTACACGTAGGGATGTGTTGATCGGGTGGATTTTCGTGACTAAATTCAGTCGTGGTCAAAAGTGTACATACACTTGTAAAGAACATAATGTCATGGTTGTCTTGAGTTTCCAATCATTTCTATTTTTTTGTGATGTAGTGATTGGAGCACATAGTTGTTGGTCACAAAAAGCTTTCATGAAGTTTGCTTATTTTATGAATTTATTATGGGTCTACTGAAAATGTGGGCAAATCTGCTGGGTCAAAAGTATACATACAGCAATGTTAATATTTGCTCACATGTCCCTTGGCAAGTTTCACAGCAATAAGGCACTTTTGGTAGCCTCTGCTTGAATTATTGACCGCAAAATTGGTGCAGTTCAGCTAAATGTGTTGCTTTTCTGACATAGACTTGTTTCTTCAGCATTGTCCAAGTGTTAAAGTCAGGACTTTGGGAAAGCCATTCTAAAACCTTCATTCTAGCCTGCTTTAACCATTCCTTTACCACTTTTGAGGTGTGTGGGGTCATTGTCCTGTTTGAACACCCAACTGCGCCCAAGACCCAACCTCTGGGCTGATGGTTTTAGGTTGCAGAAGCTTGCCAGAAGCTTGTGGATGGCTACCAAAAGCGCCTTATTGCAGTGAAACTTGCCAAGGGACATGTAAGCGAATATTAACAATCCTGTATGTATACTTTTGACCCTCACATTTTCAGTAGACCCATAATAAATTCAAAAAAGAAGCAAACTTCATGAATGTTTTTTATGACCAACAAGTATGTGCTCCAATCCCTACATTACAAAAAAATAAGAATTGCAGAAATGATTGGAAACTCAAAACAGCCATGACATCATGTTCTTTACAAGTGTTCGTACACTTTCGACCATGACTGTATGTGAGCGGCTAACAGCTAAATATGTGTCTCCATACGTAGTGTGGGGTCGCTCCCCCAATTAATTATAATCACCTCCATTACGGAAAATAAACTGCATTTCTTAGTATCTTAATTATCATGATCAAGTGTGATATCACTGGAGGATGGGGCTAAACATGTTACCCACAGAGAGCAAGCCAGGAGCAGACATGCTAATTACTAAGCTGGTTTTAAACACCACCAATAAATGGGTACTTAGTGAATTTTAAGAATGCAGGTAAATTGCAACGGAGAGTAAGCAGTTTACAAATTAATTAAAAGTCTAGAGGGAGGATAATATAACAGCAACTGCTGGTTTGTCAGCGTTGTCGGCATCAGTGCACGACACGTAGGAGGGCGGATCCATCCATAAATTGGTGGTGGATAAGGGAAGTAGCAGTAAAAGATCCATACTAAAGTGCTTAGTATAAATGGATTAAGTCGATATTTTCCTTTTAAAACTTGTTTATAAACTCTGGAAATAAATTCCCTTGACATATTTAAATGAGTACTTTTTGCTTTTGTTCAGTTATTAGGTACTATCGACTTTTATTTTACTTGAATAATTGTATTTAATAGAAGAATAAAGAATTAGTTTAGACATTGTGTTGATATTGTTAAACTGACAATAGCAACCAAAATAAATAGGTGAAAAAGAACTATAAACAATACAAGGGACTAATTTGTTTGTGTAGCAGATTGGTTCCATTATATGCTGCTTTGTGAAACAACACAATTACAATGCACTCAGTATAGTCGTTATATTGGGTTAATCACACCCTAATGGTCAGAATGACAGACAAGGTGGCAATAAAGCCATAGCATGTGTGTGCGTGTACATGCGAGTGTATTCACCTGTTGTGGTCATGGTATCCGTACATGCCTGCAGAGTCCCACTGTTCTATCATGTGGCCTGAGCCAAGACCCCATAGATCTGAGCAATTGCTACAGACACACAGGACACACACATGCACACAAGACACAAAAACATATCGGGCATGAGCAAAAAAATGACCAAAATAAAATCCAACAGACAGTAAATGTGAGATGTTGTATTGAAAATAAGCAGGATGAAAGCACAAACATTAAATGTAAACAGCTGACCTCCCACATGCTTACCACTAAAAGGAGGGATTGAGGTGTGACAATTTGAAAAATGATGTGTGCAATAAGTATTGTAGAGTAGGTTTTCTTTGAAAACATTTAAATGAGGACAAATGGTGACAAAAAAGTAAAATTATTGTCCAAAAAACGGCAGGTGTTGTAATGAAACTGTTTTGACCACTGGACAACTTGTTCAAATTAGTCCTAGTACTGTTTTTGTATGCCCATGAAAAAAGATATCCATTCCTTGTTTCCAGGGTTGAACATCGCATGAGCTCACGCTAGTTGCACATAAATTCATACAATGTGCATTATTCCTAATATATTGCTACGGTATATTTTTTTTATTGGGACGCGCCAATCAATCGGTATTAGCCGATTTATGAGAAATAGTATGTGATCGGCCAAAGACGACTGAAGCCTTTCGATGCAAATCACAAAAAGACAATTCCCTCTGACACTGAATTTATTTTAAGGGCCTCTGATGTCAGACGCGGCAAGCAGCTAAATGTTTATTTCCATTAACAGACTAGAGCGCCTTCTCCAAGTTAATAATCCTCGGTTTTGGCAAAAAAAACTAAATTTCTTACTAGTATCACAATCATTGGAGGACAAGGCTAAATAAACACGACTAATACTAAGCAGACAAAGGAACAGGCAAAAAGGCATAGTAATCCCTAAAATTGTGTCAAGTGCGTGAAAGTGAGTGAATTAGAGATGCGCGGTTTGCGGTCTCATCCGCGGAGTCCGCGGGTCGGGCGGGTGACATGACGAAAAAATTGATTTTAATTAGATTCGGGCGGGTGGCGGTTGATCCATTCGGAAATATTTGATATACATGGTTCAGGGATCGGTATCTTTTACCATTCAAAGAGCCACTTAGGACCCGTGTCACAAAGCGAAGAAGACATTAGTTGACGTAAACATTCTCAAATATGTCTGCCGGCAGTGACCCAGTTAATAAGTATTAGGGTGTGCTATGAAGCCATTGGCTTTGTCGCCTTCTATAGCATGTACGATCTGTTTATCAGTCCAAACAAGAATGACAAACACATTTCGGGAGAACATCCTCCCAGTAACACAACATAAACGCAACACAACAAATACCCAGAATCCTTTGCATCCATGACAATTCCTGACTATTTTATACACCCTGCTAGCAGCAAACCCCCTCCCCCTCCTTGCATCGGTAAGGTGGGCGGGGTTGGGGGCGCGGGGGTGTAAAATATATTCAGGAACTGTCACGGATGCAAAGGATTCTGGGTATTTCTTGTGTTGCGTTTATGCTGTGTTACTGTGAGGATGTTCTCCCGAAATGTGTTTGTCATTCTTGTTTGGTGTGGGTTCACAGTGTGGCGCATATTAGTAAGAGTGTTAAAATTGTTTATATCACAACCATCAGTGTACTCTGTATCACCCAGTATGCCTTTCAATCTTGTACGTGTGACTGCGGAAGCTGCATACAATAAGTTGCTGGACTAAAAATTGATTTGTACATGTTGAAGGTGTCAAAGGCAATGGCTTCACAGCACGCCCTTATTCTTACCATCAGGACGAACACCATTGGATATTCGCGAGAACGTTAGCGGCTCCCATTGTCTTCTTTACTCTGTGAGACGGGTTTAAATAGCTCTTTGAGTGGTAAAGGTGGCCGACTTCTGATGTATTTCAACGGGCGGGTGGCGGGTGGTTGCGGTTCTGATAAAATGTTGGTTCGGGTGCACGGTGGGTGGATGACGACTTTGGTGATGCGGTTGCGGATGATATAATGGCCTATCCGCGCATCTCTAGAGTGAATGGTTGTCTGTGTTGCCCCGGCTAGGAGGTGGCAACTTGTCCAGGGTCCGGCACCCCTGCCACCCCGAGAGGGATGGATGGCACTGATAACTACTCACTGCAGACTTCATGAGAACCAACACACATAATAAAACATCACTTACAGGACAATGTTTGCTGTCATTAGTTTGCCGACTGACAGAATGTTGTTTTAGTCCCGTTTAGGTGGAAAATGACTCATAATACTTGCGGGAAAAAGGGGGAGTGGAACCAAGCATCTTTTCCTGTCCTTCCCGACATGTGCGGGTCTAAATTGGATGTCAAAGTTGACCAAATCGTGGGAACACGTCCTCATCCTTCTTCTACCCAGGTGAGCATGATTAATGATCGAGAATAAACTTCCACAAGCAAGAAAGCAACTAACTAGTCCATCGTGTCAAAACAGGCAAACAAGCTTGGAGGTAGTTTGTCTGTGTTTGTGCTTATGATAACAATACCACTAATACCTGGTTAATATTCAAGTCACAAATTGTAAATGAGTATTGTTGGCTATTTTTGCATGGTTATTTATTTTGTTTTATGGGCTGGATAGAGGACTTTCTATTGGTTCCATTGAAAGCTGACTTTTATTTACAAGTTAGAATGCATTAAAAATAAAACTGCATTGTCATGAAGATCGTGAAAGATACGCAAAATTCCCAAAAAAAGTGCAGTTCCCTTCTAAGGGTTGCGTATGGTTTGTTTATGACCAACAAACACTCCTACACACACATCTAGACTGCCCTACTAGACTATATTGTTGTAACCTCCTTGGTTACAATATATTTTCTTCAAGGAGCATGTGACCGATCAGTAAGAGCAATTCCAAAATCTTTAATGGGAATTTGCAATGGCCTTGTCTCTATTAAATGAATACAAGTGTCTCCACACAGAGCAATTTGCTGCTTTATTCTTTATCTAGCTATAATGACAATGGACTGATTACTGACTATCGCCGGAAAGTACCACCAGATTAAATCTAGATGTCTGCTGTCTTAAGTAAAATACACAACCACCATTTAATGCATGCGTTAGAAGCATTTAAACTCAAACTAATAGTAAGCATCCAATTGTGCCTGTGTTCTTTCACACACTTCCTCCAACATCATTTTGACTTCTAAGACATTTATACCCGCTTCCTCCTGACTGTACACCTCACCCAAAAATGTGAGATTAGTCGCAAATTCTAAAGGCAATAGGGTTAAAGTATATTAAAGCTCCATACAGCCATTTCAGCTGTGCACTGATGGATATTTAATACCACCAAACAGGGGAGGAACAAACTCTTCATCTAAGACTTAAGGCCATAGGAAATATTAAAAAAAAGACTAATCACAAGTTAACACTTTTCAACACCATTTTAAAAATGTGATTCTCACAGGTAGGATAAAATATGTTCATGTAATCTTGGCATGCGCACAATAATGACGACGTACGACATGCACTGACATAAATGCTGCTAAAAGCAGCTCTTTTACTAATTTGTATATCAATCGATGAGTGGGCAGATGCACCTCATTTTGTGACCGGGTGAATCTATATAATGTTAGTGAAGTTTAATTTTAAACCAGTCTGACAAAAAACAGTACAACCCAAAGGTTGGTGAACATTTGGATTTTTAAAACTCTATGTTTGACAAACAGGCTACTACAATCTCCATTTACTGCTGAACCTCAACACAGTGATTGACATTGATCACATGCTTCTGTTGGGACTCGCTTGACTTGCTTTTGATCAAGATAGTGTTTTGCCTGCTCATGTGATGTGGCTTCTGTACGTAATCCTCGCGACCTCTGAAGTCCACACTGTAAAACAAATGACTTGTAGAAAATGTTTTATCACATAAGGATGCACTAAATACAGCACTTGCATAGTTGAGGGCAGCACGGTGGACCAGGGCTCACAATACGAAGGTCCTGAGTTGTCCGGAGTTCAATCCCAGGCTTGGGATCTTTCTGTGTGAAGTTTGCATGTTTTCCCCGTGACTGCGTGGGTTCCCTCCAGGTACTCCGGCTTCCTCCCACCGCCAAAAAAAAAAAAACATGCACCTGGGGATAGGTTGACTGGCAACACTAAATGGTCCCTAGTGTGTGAATGTTGTCTATCTGTGTTGGCGACTTGTCCAGGGTAGGGTTGTCCCGATCCGATATTTGAATCGGATGCCGATATTTGCCAAAAAATGCGTATCAGCAAGGCATGGGAAAATGCCGATCCAGATCCAGTTTAAAAAAAAAAAAACTGGTCCGTGTTTTCCAAAGCACCGATTTAAATAATACATTCCACTCTTCTGCTGCTCTCTATACTCCGTTCCGCATTTTCCAGCACACCTTCAAAACATCCACAAGTCTGTGTTCTAACCGTTCAGACGGCCGTGCGAATTAAAAGTTACGGTAAAAATGTCAGCTGTGTGGGATTATTTTACCCTACAAAACGAAAAAGATGAAGAGGTGGAGTGTAAAACATGCCACAATATAGTCAAGCGTGGTGGTAATGTAAGACATTTTACTGACTCTTTAGAGTTAGAGGCTTTTTAGCACTCATCATTGATGAACACAGGAGCAGGCTGACACCTGAGCATCTTGAAGTGCTCGTCTTTGTTAGAAAGAATCTCCCCATCATGCTTGGACTTAATTGTTTGCCGCCCCCCCCCCTGACTGGGGCAAAAAATTGAAGGGAGTGTGTAGATTTTTAATTTTATTTTTTAAGTTTACACTTGTTCACGAGCAAGTATTGATGCTGAGTTATAGACATTTTATCCCACTCAGGTTGTTTGTGTGTTTTGCTTTTTTTAATAATGTTTACAGCATTATTTGCACTTTATACTGTTCACTTTTTTACTGTTTAATGATGCCATTTCTGTTTGTCATGTATATTTTTTGATTTTTTGTGTTTATACTTGAATACCAACTATTGTGTATTATTCAAACTCACCTAATTCAGCTCGCTAGTTGTTATCAAGAGTACTAAAATCCTTTCCAGCATGAATCTGAAAAATAAGTAGGCTAAATAACTTTGAACATTCAATACATGCTCGGATAGGCCAGTATCGGTATCGGGTCGGAAGTGCAAAAACAATATCGGAATCGGATGGG
The DNA here is from genome assembly GCF_033978795.1 of Nerophis ophidion. Classification (NCBI taxonomy): domain Eukaryota; kingdom Metazoa; phylum Chordata; class Actinopteri; order Syngnathiformes; family Syngnathidae; genus Nerophis; species Nerophis ophidion. Next base: position 42,207,040 of record NC_084627.1, on the reverse strand, counting down.
AAGTGCAAAAACCTGGATCGGGACATCCCTAGTCCAGGGTATACCCCGTCTTCCGCCCGACTGCAGCTGACAAAAGCTACAGCCCTATACCCCCCTCACCCCTTCGTCAGCCCAAAAGGGACAAGTGGTAGAAAATGAACGGATGGATAGTTAGTTGACTGAAATTTGGCAAATAAAAATCAGTCAAGCATCTAGGATATAAACCTCTGTTATTGAAATAATCAAATACAATTGATGTCTAAAATGCATAAATACCATATATATAGTACAATGAAGAATAAGAACCATGAAGTAACAGCGTCACAGCTTGTCCAAAAAATGTGAATTCTGGTCTCAGGTGATCGATGATTGCTCACAATCTCATCACAAAGGACTTAAGGTCAGGCTTTACACACCAAACCCATCAGAGTATGTCTTCATGGAGTCATGCTGGGACAGAGAAGTTTAAGTGTTCCTGCAGAGTTAGAAGCATAGATTTGTGCTCAATGTTTGAGGTGAATTTTTCCAGAAGACTTTGGTGCAATGCCTGATTGTTAAGCAGTTCCACTGTATATTTTGCAGGATTTTGTCCAGGGAGTTTACTGGCCAAGCAGCATGGTTTTTAGAAGAAAAAAAAAAAGGACATTTTAACAATTTCAGGCAAGCTCTCCTTACGAAAACTATTCAAGTAGCAGAAGTTGGTGAAAGTTGGTTGGCTTCACATGCTGGGTTTTGGTTTCCTCCACCCTGGTTTCACTTCACTCTTTCAATGCCAATCTGTGTAAAATGAATGAAGAAGCGAGTTCTCGGTTTCACAACTTTTATATTTTGTCCTGCAAGCCTGTTGAGTTTTGGCTTTAGGACATGTGGCTAACTACTGAAGTTATGTGTCAATGTATTAATTATTTATTTCGGCTTAGCTAGACTGAAGACAGGTAGCATGTTTTATCCGCTTAGGTTATTACTATCCAGAGTAGCGATACCTATGTTTGTGCAGGAGAGACAAGAGGCCAGGGCTATTCAACCTAATTGTTTTGGGAGCCACTTCCACAGAGCTAAGGACTAGTGGGCTTGACTTTTCTCTACACAATTACTCTTTTGTATATTCATGACAATCTGCTGTTATTGTATACTTACAGCAAAAAAGCTAGTCAAAGATCTATGTCAGCACTTTATTGTTTTTAGGAATTTGCAGGGGAGGTACCAATAATGGTTTAAATAAACAGAGGTCTAACTCTATTTATGTCTTTTGACCTGTGTATCAAGAAAATATTTTAAACATTTTTATGCATTTTGCCATGCCCGAACGGTAGCGTTTTTTAGCAGTGATAGTTATAGTTATGGTAATATTTTGTTATATTGATGTGTCTGAATTCCAATGAAGGCCCCCTTCGTCATGACTTGGTGCGAAAGTAGGGATGCAATGATTAACCGGTTTAACAATTAACCGTGATTAAAAATGTCACAGTTATCTAATCCCGAAGGCTCTACTACACGATGTTTCAGTGCCTAAAAAAACGACAGGGGTAGTCATTGAAGACCATGGCTCACTTATTTTGCAAAACCAGCCAGAAGAAATTTGCAGCTAAAGAGTTTGATACGTCCAATGAGGAGCAATAATTGTGGAGTTAAATGATGTTGATGAGAAGATTCTTAATGAAGAATTGAGTTGGTAAATAGTTAAAGATGAACATGTCACTTACATCAATAGCTTAGCATTGAGTCAAATCAGTGTGAACAAACAGCAACAAAGTATTCGTGTCACATTAGATCGCTTCTTCCAACACATGTTGGATAAACTATAGGCATTGTGAGATAATATAGCAAGTGTAAACACTAACATAACACCAGGAGCTTGTAAAAACAACAGCACTATAGAACAGGATCTAATTATGTGCATTCCAGTAAACACAGCATTAAAAACTGACACTGATGCTTTGTTTCATAGGACAATGCTCATTAATGAACATATAAAATGTAAACGTGCCACATTGTAGCCAAAGGCTAATTTCAAAAGAAAAAAGAAAAAATGAGCATGCATAACTGTTTGATAGGAACAATAAAGCAAATGTTTCCTGTTAACAATACATTTATTTTTAATAATACTTTTTGTTTATGTTGATTATTTTCTACCGTTACTATAATCTTATTTTATTATTTCCTATTTTTTACATTTCAGGGTTGTAACAGAACGTGGCCCACCACCACAGCAAAATCATAGCTGCCAGTATCGCCACACCTTAAAAATAAGTGTTTTTTTTAAGTGAAAGCAAATTAAAGTCATTTAATGCATTGAGTCGGAGTTGTGCGCTATTTATTGTCAGCCTGAGGTAAAGCTGACCGTTAGGGTTTGATAATCTCTCTAAAAAGATACCATAGTTGAGACACTACAGTATGTACATATTGCAAATACTCCATTGTTTAAGTTCAGTGGCGACTTTCTATGTTTTACCTTATTTAAAAATGTGTGGCAGTGCTAATCAGACCGGATGAAAGTCTAACTGCTTGTGTTAGCGTTTTAATCTCACCTTGGTATGGTGACACACTTCGTGTTGCTGTTCTGCGTACTGATGGCTTTCTCCAGCTCATCCAGTTGCCCCGTCTTCTTCAGCTTCTTCACCAAGCTCTTGACGGCTTTTTCGCACCACTTCTCCTCCTGCCCGCCTCCGTTCTGCTCCCCGACTCCTCCAATCCCACTTCCGGCTCCTCCACCTCCTGCCGGAGTCTTCTTCCACCCAAGAAGCCTCTTCACAACCGGGGGAGTGAAGGGTAGTATGGAGGACATGCTTGCTGTACGTGTGTTTTCAGTTACCCGTCTTAATCTGATGCCAAGGGAACAAGGGAGGGGGAGTGGGATTTGAAGTTGCTGGGCTGTATGTTTGAAATCCTCCAGGAGATAAATGTACAAATACAGAATGTGTATATTTTTAAATGAAGTTAGGTCAGGTTTAAGGCATTAGCATTAAAGAAAGTATAAGACGCTGGAGTGTGCAAATGAAGGGGAGCAGAAAGAGGAACATCCAAAGGATCCTAAAAGAAAGAGACAAAGAGACAATTATTGTTTTTCTTTTTAAAAAAGCTCACAAATGTGGACGACCCCATGTCACAACACAAGGTTCCCTGTGGGTTACTAGGTCAGCTTCTAAAACCTAATCCATCTTAACTGAGGTGACAAATCTTCTCTGTTGATGCCTAACCTAATCATATGCTAATCCTATACAAGTGTACCTATCCTATTATCAAAACCAGGGTTATAACCTTCTCCTTCTAAAGCCGAGCAGTGTCAGACTGCATTAAAGTTGGCTCGGCTGCAGGGTCAAACATGCTGCCATTACAGCAGGACTAATCAACTAACTTGTTCCAGGGGCCACATTTTCAGAAAGCTAAGGATCAAGGTCGTATTTCTCATTTCAATATTATTCTTATTTTGAGAACAACCATTTTCATTTGTTTTTGGTATATTTCTTTTATTGTTACACATTTCTTAAGAAAATAGCCATGTTATACTGTATGAATTTCTTTAATAAGAACATTGAACTCATTAGAAAAGGAGGTTAAAGCATTCCAGTTCTAACTGGGTTCTATTAACGCAGCTATACAGGTATGGTATGTACGACGGATATTGAGCTCAAAATAATCTCTCTCTTTTTGAAGAATTAACAGAGGAACTCCTGAGACTTGTAAATTGGACAATCCAAAAACCATATTTACTTGACCCACTTCCTGGGAAAATTATCAAGGAGCTGTTTGGAATATTAAGACCAGCAGTCTAAATAACTTATCACTTTCCTCTGGCATTCAGAAAAACATCAATTCATCCTCGGCTCAAAAGACCTAACCTTAATCCTGACCTCATGGTTAACTACCGGCCGGTCTCCCACCTTCCCTTTATCTCAAAAATCCTCGAAAAATTTGTTGCACAGCAGCTAAATGAACACTTAGCGTCTAACAATCTCTGTCGACCCTTTCAGCCCGGTTTCAGGGCTAATCACTCTATGGAGACAGGCCTCGCGAAAATGACTAATAATCTATTGCTAACTATGGAAGTTGATGTGTCTTCCATGTTGCTGCTACTTTATGTTAGCGTTGCTTTCGATATTGTTGATTATAACATTCTATTAGAACTTATCAAAACATGTACATCAGACTTAGCCTTTTCTAAGTTAAACTCCTGCCTTACTGACAGGATGCAGTGTGTCTTCCATAACAATGTGACTTCGGAGTATGTTAAGGTAGCGTGCGGAGTTCCACAGGGTTGGGTTCTTGGCCCTGCATTCTTCAGTATTTACATGCTGCAGCTAGGCGACATCATACGAGTTAGCCTTCACTGTTATGATGACAGCCAACAATACATGTCCCTAAAGATGACCACTTGGATGCGTATTTATATCAAATTAAACAATGGATGTCCAGCAACAAAATAGAAATGCTGATTATCGGTCCTGCTAGACACCGACACCTATTTAATAATACCAAATTGACAACAAAAAAATTACACAAAGTGACTCGGTAAAGAATCTAGGTATTATCTTCGACCCAACTCTCTCATTTGAGTTTGTTACTAAAAAACAGCCTTCTTTTATCTTCATAATATCCCTAAAATGTGTCCCATTTTGTCCACCAGCGACGCAGAAAACATTATACATGTGTTGGTTACTTCTCGTCTTGATTACTGTAACGTATAATTCTCGGGTCTCCCTATATTACAGTTGGTACAAAATGCGGCTTCTAGACTTGACAAGAACAAAAAAGTTTGATCATATTACGCCTATACTGTATATACCTATAAACATATACACCTATATATCCCTATACTGGCTCACCTGCACTGGCTTCCTGTGCACTTAAAGATGCGACTTTAAGGTTTTTCTGCTTACGTATAAAATACTACACAGTGTAGCTCCATCCTATCTTGCTTATTGTATTGTACCATATGTCACGGCCACAAATCTGCCTTCAAAGAACTCTGGCTTATTAGTGATTCCCAGAGCCCAAAAAGAGTTTGTGGGCTGCAGTGCGTTTTCTATTCAGGATCCAGTACTCTGGAATGCCCTCCCGGTAATAGTAAGAGATGCTACCTCAGTAGAAACATTTAAGTCCCATCTTAAAACTAATTTGTATACTTTATCCTTTAAATAGATCCCCCTTTTTAGAGCAGTTGATCTGCCGTTTCTTTTCTTTTCTGCTCTGCCCACCTCTCATGCGTGGAGAGGTTATCAGGTGACCACGGATCAACCTCCACGGATGAGGCGGTAGCTATTCAAAAGTCGGGACCCAGGATGGACCATTCCTCTTCGCATCAATCGGTGAGGTCTCTGCACTGCTGACTTACTTGTCTACATAAAAGATGGTCCCCTGCTGACCCAACTAAGGACTGGATTTTCACAATTTCCGGGGTGACCACTCCTTATGCATCAGTCGGTGCCATCTTTGCGCCCCGACGTGTCTACATGCAAGAAGATCCCCCCCCTGGCACCACTATGGACTGGACTCTCACATTATTAACTGTATCCAATCGGCACCCATTTCACCGGTCACCCGCTCACATCTGGTCTCTTGTTGTTCCCAATGGGTTGAATTTTTTTCTTGCCCTAAGGTGGGATCTGAGCCGAGGATGTCGCTGTGGCTTGTGCAGCCCTTTGAGACATTTGTGATTAAGGGCTGTATAAGTAAACGTTGATTGATTGATTATGCAAAATATACCACAATACGCTGTAGTGTACCTTGGTCTTAGGGAGGTTAAAATGTTAATCAGGCTCTTCCAATCTGATTGCAATAGGGATGTTTCAATTGAACGGCCACCGATCAGTGTCGACAGATTTTCCTGAAAAAGTACATGATCACAATTGCCGAATACTGCCTTTCAATGGCAATCACAAATGCCATTTTCCACTGGCTAATATTATATTTAGTTTTAGTCCCCCGGCTAACAAGCTACCAACTAATTGTGTATCTCCATACTCAGTTTGAAGTCACTGTTGAAGTTCTTTATAATCACCTCCATTTTGGCCCAAAATTGCATTTTTTTTAGTATTGTAAGTATCACTATCAGGTATTATCATCAAAATTTAAGACAAGGCTAAAAATATTGCACACCGAGAGCAAGCAGGAGCAGGCATGCTAGTTGCTAAGATCACCGGTAAACTAGCTATAAATACTAGGGGTGTAACGGTACGTGTATTCGTATAGAACCATTTCGGTTCGGTGGTGTACCGAACGAGTTTTCACACAGACATATTAAGTAGTGTACCGCACGTTGTGTAAACAATGCACAGCGAGGCACAACACACGGCATGCTAGCAGCGACCGGGCTACGATAGACTGACCACCTCCTCTTTTACGGGGCTATCCGGGTGGAGTTTCTTAAATGCCTCAAATGTCTGGCATTTTAAGTTAGAGTTGAGTGTATTTTCAATGTACGTTCGGGATTAAAAACAAAAATTGTGCATGCAGCAGCATTCGTGAGAGAGGGGCAGAGACAGAGAGAGCGAGAGAGTTATGATAACCGCGTATGCGTTGCCAGGCTCTGCTTTTTATTCATAGATTTATCAGATTTTATTTTTTATTATCTATAGTGTCAAAAGTGTGCCCTTGAGGCCATTTGCGGCCTACAGCTAATGTTTTAAAGGCCCACGGCACATTCTAAAAATACTATTAAAATAAATAAAAACATAACAAAAATGAAATAAAAAAGCTTACAAGTTAAATGTACTTTAGAAAAAGTTGCAATGCTGACTAATAAAACAAAGCTGTTTTTTTTCTTTCAAACTGTCATTGCTCAAAACATAATATTGAATCAAAATCAATATTATTATGAATTATTCACCTATCCAAGGTTCCCATTACCGTACATCAAATATTCCACTAAGAAAAATATTTTTGGTGGATGATTTTGCAAATTTGGTAAATAAATAACCAAAAAATTTGTATTTTGTTGTTTTCTTACTGTACCGAAAATGAACCGAACCGTGACCTCTAAATCGAGGTACGTACCGAACCGAAATTTTTGTGTACCATTACACCCCTAATAAATTCATAAATACCATAAGAAATAAGAACTTCATGACTTTTAAGAAGTATAGATGGAAACATGTTGCAAAAGAAAGTAAGCTGCTATCAACAAGTAGATTTATAGAGTCTAAAGCAAGGATGATTTAATAACTGTTGATGTGTCAACATTGTCACAGAACACGGAAGAGGAGGGTGGATCCATCCATGAATTGGTGGCGTCGCCACCGGGAGTAATATCAGTATATGATTGATACTAGAGTGATTTGATCGATATTTTCTATTTTCTCCCCTTCAAAAAATGTTTTTGTTAATGTTACCAATTTCAGAGAATAGGTGCGTGGACACAGGAAGACTTTAAGAGCGAAAAAGGACTTCAATGAGTAATAGATGGTGTTATTTTTATTTTAATTTGTTTAGTTATTGTGTATTGACTTTGTTTTGCACCAACAATTGAATGTCATAAAACAAAATAAAGATCTAGATAAAATATTGTGCTGATATTGTCAAACTGTCACTAGCACTCACAATAAATAACTTAAAACATGTGATTGGTATTGGCCGATCGCACTCAAGTATAGTCGTTTTGGAATCAGCAGCATAAATCCCTGATTGGAACGTGCCTAGTTTAAACTGGTCTAAGTGCGTCTGCAGAAACACAATAGTGTTTGTATGAATTTGCCGCAAAAATGTTTGTCTCTCAAGTTTTGAACAGAACCTGGGGGCTGGAACGATGTAATTCCCGGTCGAATAGTCCTGCATTACAGCTTGGCTTGGTTTTCATTTTCTCTTTCAGCAATTCTGACACTATGAAATACAGTTCTGAAAAGGCTGCAATCCTTTTTTTGTTGAGTATTGACTTTCTCTGTAACCCTATCCTATTACAGCCATTATTTAAACAAGATCAATTTTCCTGATTAGGTAATCAGAGAGAAACAAGCTCAGGAAAAGACTGTGGGAATGCATATGTCGAATTAGTATAAGAAAATATTGATCAATGAGGCCTTCAATCCATAGAGAATGGTACACTGATGACAGGAAAGAAGGGATAACTGTCTTTACAGTGTTTCTCTGAAAGTCCAAGCTCCTTCCAAGAATTAATTTCAATGGATTAACCCTTGGACTGCTTACAAGTAGTACAGTGGCAGAACGAACCTAAATCATCTTTGAATATGGGGGAAAAAAATGTTGATTCTTAGCGGTGTGCGACTATTTAAGCCTTCGTGGCATTAATAATTATTGCTTCTGGAGGAATGTTTGGATGCCAGACAAAGACAGTGCCTGGAAAAACCATCACAAGCAGCTTGGGAATTCACACATTTCAACTTCTGATTATTTCCCTTATGCGTCAAGAAACGTAAGAAAAAGCAATAATGCTGTAGCTTCTGGGGATACAACCGTGTGTTGTGAAGGGAGCCTTACAAATTGCACACACGGCGTTAAAGGCCTACTGAAACCCACTACTACCGACCACGCAGTCTGATAGTTTATACATCAATGATGAAATATTAACATTTCGACACATGCCAATACGGCCGGTTTAGTTTACTAAATTGCAATTTTAAATTTCCCGCGAGGTATCCTGTTGACGCGTGCTTGTGACGTTATTGGTTGGAGCGGACATTTCAGCCCAGCACCACTCACGGCTAAAAGTCGTCTCTTTTAATCGCATAATTACACAGTATTTTGGACATCTGTGTTGCTGAATCCTTGGCAATTTGTTCAATTAATAATGAAGACTATAAAGAACAATGCTATTGGTGGAAAGCGGTGGATTGCAGTTGCCTTTAGCAACCGTTTGTTTGTTGTGAAGCTTTAACACAGAGCGGTCAAGCGAACATGTTTCTCTACGTCAACCAGCAAGTTTTTGGATGGGAAAATTATGATATTAAGTCGGCTCTTACCGGAGACTTGAGTGGATTATGCGACCTCCTCCTGCAGCTGTCAAAAAGGCAGCTGTGATCTTGGCTCCTCCATTGGCTTCTCTCAGAGACACTGGCGTTCACCGCAGCCCTCCGACCTTTAGGTATGACTTTATAATTAACTAAAACACTATTAACACAATAAGCAGATAAGGGATTTTCCCGAATTATCCTTTACCATGAATTGATTAACGTGGACCCCGACTTAAGCAAGTTGAAAAACTTATTTGGGTGTTACCATTTAGTGGTCAATTGTACGGAATATGTACTGAACTGTGCAATCTACTAATAAGAGTATCAATCAATCAAAAGTAAATGTGTCTAATAACATCTGAATCGCTCACACTGCCGTCGCCTGGAGCCGTCGCCTTTTCTTTCTTTTTTTTTTGTGCTTCACTCTAACTTTCCTCATCCACAAATATTTCATCCTCACTCAAATTAATGGGGAAATCGTCGCTTTCTCGGCCCGATTTGTTCTTGCTGCTAGTGGCTATGATTATAAACAATGTGAGGATGTGAGGAGCCCTACAACCCGTGACGTCACGCGCACATCGTCCGCTACTTCCGGTACAGGCAAGGCTTTTTTATTAGCGACCAAAAGCGGCGAACTTTATCGTCGATGTTCTCTACTAAATCCTTTCAGCAAAAATATGGCAATATCGCGAAATGATCAAGTATGACACATGGAATGGACCTGCTATCCCCGTTTAAATAAGAAAATCTCAGTTTAGTAGGCCTTTAATGCAGTGTTTTTTGACCACTAGTGTGTCGCGAAATACAGTCTGCTGTGCCGTGCGAGATTATGTAATTTCACCTGGCTGGGTTAAAAGTATTTTTTGCAATTTGCATGTTCTCCCCGTGAATGCGTGGGTTCCCTCCGGGTACTCCGGCTTCCTCCCACTTCCAAAGACATGCACCTGGGGATAGGTTGAATGGCAACACTAAATTGAGTGTGAATGTTGTCTGTCTATCTGTGTTGGCCCTACGATGAGGTGGCGACTTGTCCAGGGTGTACCCCGCCTTCCGCCCGATTTTAACTGAGATAGGTGCCAGCGCCCCCCGCAACCCCGAAAGGGAATAAGCGGTAGAAAATGGATGGAAAATGGATGGCAAACCAGTAGTTATAATCCGCAAATAATGTGCCGTTGTTGAGTGTCGGTGCTGTCTAGAGCTCGGCAGAGTAACCGTATAATACTCTTCCATAGGTGGCAGCAGGTAGCTAATTGCTTTGTAGATGTCGGGAACGACGACGATGGTTTGTCGTGATCCCTATATGCAGACGACAGCAACAATAAACAAAAGGCGAGTGTCGCTAAGAAAAGGCATTGGAGCTGAGGGAAGGCTATGCAAATCGAAACTAAAAACTGAACTGGCTGCAAAGTAAACAAAAACAGAATGCTGGACGACGGCAAAGACTTGCAGCATGTGGAGCAGCAGACGGCGTCCACAAAGTACATCCGAACGTGACATGACAATCAACAATATCCCCACATAGAAAGATGGCGTCCGCAAAACTCAAATATCCTTGATTGCTAAAAAAAAAAATCGAACGGAGAAATATCTCTTAAAGGAAGACATGAAACTGCTACAGAAAAATACCAACAAAACAGGAAACAGCCACTAAAATAGGAGCGCAAGACAGGAAGTAAAACACTACACAGGAAAACAGGAAAAAAAGTCCAAATAAGTCAGGGTTTGATGTGACGGGTGGTGACAGTACACCAACTTTGAGACAAGAGCTATAGTGATGCATGCTTGGTTATGCTTTAAAGTCATATCCAACAATTGCGACAACGACTTTTTACTGTCAATATCAACTGCTGAGTTTAATTTTTTTATGTTTTCTGCTTGGTGGTGTGCCTCTGGATTTTTTCAATGAAAAAAAAATTGTTCCTTTGGCTTGAAAAAGGTTGAAAAACACTGTTTTAATGTACAGAACACACACAATTTAAAAAAAGCTGAAAAAGTGTTTATACAGCAAACATGCCAACTGCAAAATGCTAATCACGACTGGCGCGGCCTTGTAAGCGAGATTAGTAAGCATTATTATGTCTGTAGTGCAAGTCTCTGTGAGAAACTGTCTGTTTGGGTTACTTCTTCCCTGCAAACACAACCATGCAAACACACACACCATGCACACATACACCATGCAAACACACACATCCTTATTTCTTTCCTGCAAACAAAACCATGCACACACACATTGTTACTTCTTCCCTGCAAACATCACCATGCACACACACAATGCAAAAATACACACAATGCAAGCACCACCATGCACACACACACCTTTACTTCTTCCCTGCAAACACTACCATATACACACACTCTTCCCTGCAAACAACCATGCGCACACACACACACCATGCACACACACATCCTTACTTCTTCCCTGCAAACGCTGCCATGCACACACACACACACACACCATGCAAACACACACAATGCAAAAAAACACAATGCACACACCCATCCATACTTCTTCCCTGCAAACATACACAATGGAAACACCATCATGCACACACACGATGCAAACACACACACACAATGCAAGCACCACCATGCACACACCCACATTCTTACTTCTTCCCTTCAAACACCACCATGCAAAAACACACTTCCTTACTTCTTCCCTGCAAACACCACCATGCACACACACTATGCAAACACAAACACACACACACACACAATGCAAGCACCACCATGCACACACACTGTTCCCTGCAAACACCACCATGCACACACACACCATGCAAACACACACACAACGCAGGCACCACCATGCACACACCCACATCCTTACTTTTTCCCCTGAAAACACCACCATGCAAAAACACACATCCTTACTTCTTCCCTGCAAACACCACCATGCACACACAAACACACACACACAATGCAAGCACCACCATGCACAAACACACACAAGCACATCCTTACTTCTTCCCTGCAAATACTACCATATACACACACTCTTCCCTGCAAACACCACCATGCCCCCACACACACACACCATGCAAACACACGCACATGCACACACACAACACAAGTACCACCATGCACACACACATCCTTACTTCTTCCCTGCAAACACCACCATGCACATACACACCTTGTACACTCACACACCATGCACATACACACACACACACACACACACACACACACACACACACACACACACACATCATGCACACACACCCCATACACATACACACACCATGAATACACCTTGCATACTCACACCATACACACACTCACACCCCCATACACATAAACACACACCCACACACATACACACACCATGCAAGCACCAACATGCACACACACACACCCTATACACATTTACACACACATCCCCTATACATATTCACACACACACATACCATGCACACACACACACACACACCCCATATACATACACACGCCATGCACACACACACTATGCAAGCACCACCATGCACACAACCTTACTTCTTCCCTGCAAACACCACCATACACACACACACTATACATATACACACCATGCACACTCACACACCCCATACACACACACACACACTATACACACACTTACACCCCCATACACATACACACACACACACACACCATGCAAACACACACACACAACGCAAACACCACCATGCATACATATCCTTACTTCTTCCCTTCAAACACCACCATACACACACACACTATACATATACACACCATGCACACTCACACACCCCATACACACACACAAACACTATACACACACTTACACCCCCATACACATAAACACACACACACACACACACACACCATGCAAACACACACACACAACGCAAACACCACCATGCATACATATCCTTACTTCTTCCCTGCAAACACCACCATACACACACACACACACACACTATACATATACACACCATGCACATACACACACAAAGCCCCTATACACATACACACACACACACATACACACACCATGCACACACACACCCCATACACATACACACACCTTGCACACTCACACAAACACACCATACACACACTCACACCCCCATACACATACACACACACCCATACACATACACACACACACCATGCAAGCAACTACATGCAAACACACACACTATACACATTTACACACACACCTACCATGCACACACGCACACCCCCCATATACATACACACGCCATGCACACACACACTATGCAAGCACCACCATGCACACACCCTTGCTTCTTCCCTGCAAACACCACCATACACACACACACTATAAATATACACACCATGCACACTCACAAACACACTATACACACACTTACACATACACACACACACACAACACAAACACCACCATCCATACATATCCTTACTTCTTCCCTGCAAACACCACCATGCACATGCACACACACACTATACATATACACACCTTGCACACACACTCTATACACATCCACACACACACTATACAGAACCTCACACACCTTGCACACGTACACACACCATGAACTTGCACACACACAGACACACAGACACACACATACACACTCACTCACACACTCACACCCCCATACACACACACACACACACACACACACACCAACATGCACACACACTCCCCTATACATATTCACACACACACACATACCATGCACACACACCCCATATACATACACACGCCATGCACACACACACACACACACATACCATGCACACACACACACACCCCATATACATACACGCCATGCACACACACACACACACACACACACACACACACACAATGCAAGCACCACCATGCACACACCCTTACTTCTTCCCTGCAAACACCACCATACACACACACACTATACATTTACACACCATGCACACTCACACACCCCATACACAAACACACCATACACACACTTACACCCCCATACACATACACATACACACACAACGCAAACACCACCATGCATTCACATCCTTACTTCTTCCCTGCAAACACCACCATGCACATGCATGCACACACACACACACACACACACACACACACACACACTGTCTCTCTCACACACACACACTATACATATACACACTTTGCACACACACACACTAAATAGAACCTCACACACCTTGCACACACACAAACACGTACACACACCATGCACACACACACCCCATACACATACACCCACCTTGCACACTCACACAAACACACTCACACACACGCTGGAAGAATAAGCTAACGCTCGCCGCCACAAACAGTGGATGTAGACTTTAAGAAAGCGCATAAAAGCGAGCTAAATGAAGGCAAACAGATGCAGTTGCAGTTTCTTTGTCCTGCAGCGACTAAAAGTGCATCTCCTCCTCCCTGCGGCTGCAACAACGAGTGCTGGGAGAAAAAAATCCGCTAGCAAGCTTTGCTACTTTGTCCGCCAGACACATAATCTGCAAACGGAGTAAATGTAACCATTTTTAAAGCATACTTACTGGCCAAATGGGCAAAAGAAGGCGTGGTGGTGACTCAGGTACCCGTCAATAAATCCAAGTTGTTCATTTTAAAAGTAAAAAGGAGATAAATAGCAGCGCAGAACCACCGGGATGATGGCCCCTCATTCAAAGCGCAACCTAACTTGTATCGTACAACCGAACTTGTATCTCTGCACAAAGAGCTTGACGCGCTAAGCTCCGCCTTTGTCGTCTTCTCATTGGCTGATTTTATAAACTCAGCAAGGAAGTTGATAGACAGGATTTCTATTGGTTCATTTCGCTGTCAGTTGTGTACTATTGTGACGTAAATGTAGGTCGGGGACCCTTACCAGTTATACCTTAATTCATGGGTGTCCAAACTTTTTCCACGGAGGGCCACACACGGAAAAATTTAAAGGCCTACTGAAATGAGATTTTCTTATTCAAACGGGGATAGCAGGTCCATTTTATGTGTCATACTTGATCATTTCGCGATATTGCCATATTTTTGCTGAAAGGATTTAGTAGAGAACATCCACGATAAAGTTCGCAACTTTTGGTCGCGAATAAAAAAGCCTTGCCTGTAGCACACGATGTGCGTGTGACATCACGGGTTGTAGGGATCCTCACATTGTTTATAATGTGAGGCTCCAGCAGCGAGAACTATTCGGACAGAGAAAGCAACAATTCCCGCATTAATTTGAGCAAGGATGAAAGATCCGTGGATGAGGAAATTTAGAGTGAAGGACTAGAAAAAAAAAGAGAGTTTAATAAAAATAAAAAAAGGCGATTGCAATGAGAGGGATTCAGATGTTTTTAGACACATTTACTAGGATAATTCTGGGAGATCCCTTATCTGCCTATTGTGTTGCTATAGTGTTTTAATGAGTTAAATAGTACCTGATAGTTGGAGGGGTGTGGCCACGGCCGTGTGTGTTGAGGGAAGTGTTGAGGGAAGTCACGAAGCTGCAGCAGGACAGAAGCTCCGCTGATCTCCGGTAAGAGGTGACTTATTACCACAATTTTCTCACCGAAAACTGCCGGTTGACGTGTAGTCGGGATCCATATTCGCTTGACCGCTCTGATCCATAGTAAAGCTTCACCTCCGGGAATTTTAAACAAGGAAACACCGTGTGTTTGTGTGGTTAAAGGCTAAAAGCTTCCCACCTCCATCTTTCTACTTTGACTTCTCCATTATTAATTGAACGAATTGCAACACAGATGTCCTGTGTAATTGCGCGATGAAAAGAGACGACTTTTAGCCGTAATTGGTGTTGGCTGATATGTCCCCTCCAACCAATATCGTCACAAACACGCGTCATTCGGCAACGTTTTCAACAGGAAACTCCGCGGGAAAGAAAATAAAGACAAAAGGAACAAAAAAACTGCCTGCATGGCAGCTTTGAGTCAACATTGCCATTTTTTCCTCATTAGATTTCACCTCATTTCACTTGTTTAAATGTGTTTTTTAATTTTTGCAATACTATCAATTTTGCAATTTTTGCAGCATGTGTGGCGGGCCGGTAAACGGTTAGCTGCGGCCCGCAAATGGCCCCCGGGCCGCACTTTGGACACCCCTGCCTTACTTGAACAAAAATTTGAAAATGAATTTTACCTTTGTCACCGATTCTGTTCATAACTTTTATGGACAGAATTTCTAGGCGCAGTCAAGGCATTGAGGGGTTCCGGTTTGGTGGCCGCGGGATTAGGTCTCTGCTTTTTGCAGACGATGTGGTCCTGTTGGCTTCATCTAGCCGGGATCTTCAGCTCTCACTGGATCGGTTCGCAGCCGAGTGTGAAGCGGCCAGAATGAGAATCAGCACCTCCAAATCCGAGTCCATGGTTCTCTCCCGGAAAAGGGTGGAATGCCATCTCCGGGTTGGGGAGGAGACCCTGCCCCAAGTGGAGGAGTTCAAGTACCTAGGAGTCTTGTTCACGAGTGGGGGAAGAGTGGATCGTGAGATTGACAGGCGGATCGGTGCGGCGTCTTCAGTAATGCGGACGTTGTACCGATCCGTTGTGGTGAAGAAGGAGCTGAGCCGGAAGGCAAAGCTTTCAATTTACCGGTCGATCTACGTTCCCATCCTCACCTATGGTCATGAGCTTTGGATCATGACCGAAAGGATAAGATCACGGGTACAAGCGGCCGAAATGAGTTTCCTCCCCCATGTGGCGGGGCTCTCCCTTAGAGATAGGGTGAGAAGCTCTGCCATCCGGGAGGAACTCAAAGTAAAGCCGCTGCTCCTCCACATCGAGAGGAGCCAGATGAGGTGGTTCGGGCATCTGGTCAGGATGCCACCCGAACGCCTCCCTAGGGAGGTGTTAAGGGCACGTCCAACCGGTAGGAGGCCGCGGGGAAGACCCAGGACACGTTGAAAAAGGCTCCAAAAAAGCGCACCCCGTGGTTTACAGAAGAAACTAGAGCTCAGAAATTATTATGTAGAAAGCTGGAACGCAAATGGCGCACGACTAAACTTGAGGTGCACCATCAAGCATTTAGTGATGGTTTAATAACTTATAAACGCATGCTTACCTTAGCTAAAGCTAATTATTACTCAAATCTCATCCACCGTAATAAAAACGATCCTAAATTTTTTTTAGTACGGTAGCATCGCTAACCCAACAAGGGACTCCTTCCAGTAGCTCCACCCACTCAGCTGATGACTTTATGCAATTCTTTAGTAAGAAAATTGAAGTCATTAGAAAGGAGATTAAAGACAATGCGTCCCAGCTACAACGGGGTTCTATTAACTCTGACACGATGGTATTTACGGCGGATACTGCCCTCCAAAATAGTTTCTCTCGTTTTGAGGAAATAACATTAGAGGAACTGTTACAACGTGTAAATGGAATAAAACAAACAACATGTTTACTTGACCTTCTTCCTGGGAAACTGATCAAGGAGCTCTTTGTATTATTAGGTCCATCAGTGCTAAATATTATAAACTTATCACTCTCCTCGGGCAGTGTTCCCCTAGCATTCAAAAAAGCGGTTATTCATCCTCTTCTTAAAAGACCTAACCTCGATCCTGACCTCATGGTAAACTACCGACCGGTGTCTTACCTTCCCTTTATTTCAAAAATCCTCGAAAAAATTGTTGCGGGGCAGTTAAATGAACACTTAGCGTCTAACAATCTATGTGAAACCTTTCAATCCGGTTTCAGGGCAAATCCCTCCACGGAGACAGCCCTCGCAAAAATGACTAATGATCTATTGCTAACGATGGATTCTGATGCGTCATCTATGTTGCTGCTCCTCGATCTTAGCGCTGCTTTCGATACTGTCGATCATTATATTTTATTAGAACGTATCAAAACACGAATTGGTATGTCAGACTTAGCCCTGTCTTGGTTTAACTCTTATCTTACTGATAGGATGCAGTGTGTCTCCCATAACAATGTGACCTCGGACTACATTAAGGTAACGTGTGGAGTTCCCCAGGGTTCGGTCCTTGGCCCTGCACTCTTCAGCATCTACATGCTGCCGCTAGGTGACGTCATACGCAAATACGGTGTTAGCTTTCACTGTTATGCTGATGACACCCAACTTTACATGCCCCTAAAGCTGACCAACACGCCGGATTGTAGTCAGCTG
Source organism: Nerophis ophidion (assembly GCF_033978795.1). Taxonomy (NCBI): domain Eukaryota; kingdom Metazoa; phylum Chordata; class Actinopteri; order Syngnathiformes; family Syngnathidae; genus Nerophis; species Nerophis ophidion. The sequence goes on along the minus strand of NC_084627.1, from coordinate 42,189,091 downwards.
GAGGCGTGTCTTCATGAAATTAAACAATGGATGTCCGCTAACTTTTTGCAACTCAACGCCAAAAAAACGGAAATGCTGATTATCGGTCCTGCTAGACACCGAACTCTATTTAATAATACAACTCTAACATTTGACAACCAAACAATTAAACAAGGCGACACGGTAAAGAATCTGGGTTTTATCTTCGACCCAACTCTCTCCTTTGAGGCACACATTAAAAGCGTTACTAAAACGGCCTTCTTTCATCTCCGCAATATCGCTAAAATTCGCTCCATTCTGTCCACTAAAGACGCCGAGATCATTATCCATGCGTTTGTTACGTCTCGCCTCGATTACTGTAACGTATTATTTTCGGGTCTCCCCATGTCTAGCATTAAAAGATTACAGTTGGTACAAAATGCGGCTGCTAGACTTTTGACAAGAACAAGAAAGTTTGATCACATTACGCCTGTACTGGCTCACCTGCACTGGCTTCCTGTGCACTTAAGATGTGACTTTAAGGTTTTACTACTTATGTATAAAATACTACACGGTCTAGCTCCATCCTATCTTGCCGATTGTATTGTACCATATGTCCCGGCAAGAAATCTGCGTTCAAAAGACTCCGGCTTATTAGTGATCCCCAAAGCCCAAAAAAAGTCTGCGGGCTGTAGAGCTTTTTCATTTCGGGCTCCAGTACTCCGGAATGCCCTCCCGGTAACAGTTCGAGATGCTACCTCAGTAGAAGCATTTAAGTCTCACCTTAAAACTCATTTGTATGCTCTAGCCTTTAAATAGACTCCCTTTTTAGACCAGTTGATCTGCCGTTTCTTTTCTTTTTCTTCTATGTCCCACTCTCCTTTGTGGAGGGAGTCCGGTCCGATCCGGTGGCCATGTACTGCTCGCCTGTGTATCGGCTGGGGACATCTCTGCGCTGCTGATCAGCCTCCTCTTGGGATGGTTTCCTGCTGGCTCCGCTGTGAACGGGACTCTCGCTGCTGTGTTGGATCCGCTCTGGACTGGACTCTCGCGACTGTGTTGGATCCATTATGGATTGATCTTTCACAGTATCATGTTCTCATAGTCATCATTGTCACCGACGTCCCACTGGGTCATTATTGTCACCGATGTCCCACTGGGTGTGAGTTTTCCTTGCCCTTATGTGGGCCTACCGAGGATGTCGTAGTGGTTTGTGCAGCCCTTTGAGACACTAGTGATTTAGGGCTATATAAGTAAACATTGATTGATTGAGTGATTGATTGGGAAGACTATGTCTCCCGGCTGGCCTGGGAACGCCTCGGGATCCCCCGGGAAGAGCTAGACAAAGTGGCTGGGGAGAGGGAAGTCTGGGCTTCCCTGCTTAGGCTGCTGCCCCCGCGACCTGACCTCGGATAAGCGGAAGAAGATGGATGGATGGAATTTTACCTTTGCAACTTCATTATTCCATTGGCTAAGTTTTATATTCATAAATGTAAGTTTCTCAGTACCCGACCTGTCTTTTGTGCCTCTAAAAAAGATTTTGAACTTTACATTAAAACGCTCTATAACTCTAACAATAAAAAAGCTGTGAAAAAGATGATGCTGCGTTCTGAATTTAAGTTATTTAATGAATCTGAATGAGCCAAGTTTATTATATAAATATATTCATTATATAAATATATATTTTTTTTATATTCTATTTTTGTTACTTTGAATTTACAACCCCCTGGCGCTGTTTTGTACTGTTTTTTATACTGTTTTGTATTGTTTTATACTGTTGTTGAACTATTTTGATTATTGTTTCTCTTCTGTTTGTTAATGTTGAAATTTATAAATACAATTTTTTTTTTTTTTAAAGTTACACCTTAATTCAGGGGTGTCAAACTCAAATACAGAGTGGGCCAAAATTTAAAACTGAACAAAGCCGCGGGCCAAGGTTGAACAAATTAACCTTTTAATAGGGACCCAAACAAGTTTTGCAATGAATATTGAACAAGCAAGACTTAAATAACTTTATAGTGACGTGCAAAATTGAGTTTCAAATAATAACAATATTTAAAAAATATCAATGGCATATCAAATAAAAAAAAATAAAAAAATTGAATGCCTCTTTTCTATTTGCAGCCTTCTGAGGTAAATATCAAAATAAACTTTTTCCACAGGCCAATAATACATTTGAAAGTAAAGTAACAATAAGGAATGAATCAAACATTCAAGCCTTGAAAGTAGCAAGCGAAAGTGAATCAAAACGTTAATTATTGCTCAGTTTGTTACACAGATTTGCTTAAAAAACGCTTATATAACCTAATATTGCAAAATCAACTTTCAAAAAACAAACGAAAAAACATCACAGAAATAAAATTTAAATACAAAATGTAATGCCTCTTTTATATTTGCAGCCTTCTAATGTAAATATCAACATTAGCTTTTTCCACTAGCTAATAAATTTGAAAATAAAATAATGAGGTGGTTGGGGTTGGGGAGTGGATATTGTAGCGTACCGGAAGAGTTAGTGCTGCAAGTGGTTCTGGGTATTTGTTCTGTTGTGTTAATGTTGTGTTTCGGTGCGGTTGTTCTTCCGAATTGTGTTTGTCATTCTTGTTTGGTGTGGCTTCACAGTGTGGCGCATATTTGTAACAGTGTTAAAGTTGTTTATACGGCCACCCTCAGTGTGACCTGTATGGCTGTTGATCAAATATGCCTTGCATTGACTTGTGTGTGTGTGTGTGTGTGTGTGTGTGTGTGTGTGTGTGTGTGTGTGTGTGTGTGTGTGTGTGTGTGTGTGTGTGTGTGTGTGTGTGTGTGTGTGTGTGTGTGTGTGTGTGTGTGTGTGTGTGTATATATTATGTGACTTGGACAGCACGCTGTATGTATAGAGGAAAAGCGGACGTAAAGACAGGTTGGGGAGAACGCTAAAGGCAGTGGCTTTAAGGCACGACCCCAATATTGTTGTCCGGGGAGAAATTCGGGAGAATGGTTGCCCTGGGAGATTTTCGGGAGGGGCACTGAACTTCGGGAGTCTCCCGGGAAAATCAGGAGGGTTGGCAAGTCTGAGAATAAGCGGTGAATCCGCTGTATAATCCTGGCGGGCCAGCTCTAATGTTGATTTGATATTGCCTCAAGGGCCAAACAAAATTACACGGCGGGCCAAATTTTGAGTTTGACACCCATGCCTTAATTGAACAAAATTGTCAAAAGGAATTTTACCTTTGCAACCTCATTATTCTATTGGCTAAGTTTTATATTCATAAATGTAAGTTTCTCAATACCCGACCTGTTTTTTGTGCCTTTAAAAAAGATTTTGAACTTTACATTAATACGCTCTCTACCTCTAACAACCAAAAAGCTGTGAAAACGGTGATGCTGTCTTCCAAATTTAAGTTATTTACTGAATCTGAGTGAGCCTATGGCTTTGCACTTTGTTTATTATATACTGTATTTATTTTTTTTTATATTCTATTTTTGTTACTTTGAATTTACAACCCCCTGGCGCTGTTTTGTACTGTTTTTATAATGTTTTGTAATGTTTTATACTGTTGTTGAACTATTTTGATCATTGTTTCTCTTCTGTTTGTTAATGTTGAAATTTATAAATAAACATAAAAAAAAAAAAGTTATACCTTAATTGAAAAAAAAATTGAAAAGGAATTTTACCTTTGCAAACTCATTATTCTATTGGCTAAGTTATATATTCATAAATGTAAGTTTCTCAATACCCGACCTGTTTTTTGTGCCTTTAAAAAAGATTTTGAACTTTACATTAAAACGCTCTCTACCTCTAGAGAGCGTTTTAATATATATATATATATATATATATATAAATGATAATGATAAATGGGTTGTACTTGTATAGCGCTTTTCTACCTTCAAGGTACTCAAAGCGCTTTGACACTACTTCCACATTTACCCATTCACACACACATTCACACACTGATGGAGGGAGCTGCCATGCAAGGCGCCAACCAGTACCCATCAGGAGCAAGGGTGAAGTGTCTTGCTCAGGACACAACGGACGTGACGAGGTTGGTTCTAGGTGGGATTTGAGCCAGTGACCCTCGGGTTGCGCACGGCCACTCTCCCACTGCGCCACGCCGTCCCATATATATATATTTGTATTCCATTTTTTTTACTTTGAATTTACAACCCCCTGGCGCTGTTTTGTACTTTTTTTTATAATGTTTTGTACTGTTTACTGTGTGTATACTGTTGTTGAACTATTTTGATTATGTTTATCTTCTGTTTGTTAGTGTTGAAATTTATAAATAAACATTTAAAAGAAAAAAAAGGTCATACCAATGGTTCTCAAACGGAGGTACGCGTACCCCTGGGGTGACTTGAAGGTATGCCAAGGGGTATGTGAGATTTTTTTTTTTTGAATATTCTAAAAATAGCAACAATTCAAAAATCCTTTATAAATGTATTTATTGAGTAATACTTCAACTAAATGTGAATGTAAGAAACTACAACAATGCAATATTCAGTGTTGACAGCGAGAATTTTTGTGGACATGTTCCATAAATATTGATGTTAAAGGTATATTTTTTTGAGAAGAAATGTTTAGAATTAAGTTGATGAATCCAGATGGATCTCTATTACAATCCCCAAAGAGGGCACTTTAAGTTGATGATTACTTCTATGTGTAGAAATCTGTATTTTTTATAATTGAATCACTTGTTTAGTTTTCAACAAGTTTTTAGTTATTTTTTTATCTTTTTTTCCCAAATAATTCAAGAAAGACCACTACAAATGAGCAATATTTTGCACTGTTATACAATTTAACAAATCACTGAAAAAAGGTTCAGAACCACTGAGTTATACCTTAATTGCCCTTTAGATAATTATGTAAGTCTTTTATACTATTATTGCTTCTCTCCTTACTTTTATTTTTATCATTTATTGACTCTTTTTTTTTTTTGCTTTTGAAAAAACCTTTTTAGATGTTTGAGAAGTACACTATACACTTTTATTCCGAGGATTTGCGCAAAAATACACTCCCTACACAAATCACTGTCTTTTTGTGTGATTAAGATAATGATTATTTAATCAATAGCACCCTCAAGCTGATATAAAAACATTGAAAGCTGAAGAGATAATCAGGACTTTTCACAGGTCATTTGGTATATGCATCATGCAAATACGTTCCCCCGCAGCACCTGGATGCAAATCAAGTCCTCGCTGAAAAGCATCCTACTTTTAATTCACCTGTGGATGTTTGTACTTAATATAGACCGTCGGTGCTGGGGCGACAACACCGCACATGCGCACGACGCCCACTGTCTCACCTGGCACTTGTTGCTCAGGTGCGACTGATGCGCGATGCCAAGGACTGTTTAATACCGCAGGATTTTCATTTTTCAAATAATCATTAAACGTCGCCATTGACATCAGTGATGCTTTCTGGAACGGAAATAATATATTTAGTAAGTAGAGAGAAAAGACAAGGAGCCTTTTTTTCCCATCTCTGACGACTTCACTAATTTCTGAATTCTTGTAAGTATGTTTTTTGCAATTTCCTTGATTCATTACATTCATGTATTCTAATGAAAAAAAAAAGTAGCTTTTGGCTTATAGGCAACAATTTAGCATGTTGTCTAGAAGGAAATTTGTTTGTACGTTGTTGACAAAGCTCAGCAGGTCATGTGACCATATTGACATTAATTAATATCTTAGTTTAGTTTAGTCTTTATTTGAAGGGATAATGCACAGAAACATTAAGCTCAAAGACAGTTATGTTCTGCACCAGATTATAGCTAAATAACTCATTTCTATCTGCAGTCCCTGGCTACCTAAATTAAAGGGATACACAAATCATGCAATACAATTATAACAATAAAATTCTACTATATTATGTAATCAAATCAAGAAAAGTCATAAAATGCCCTTTCATTGACACATACTTATTAAACATTACAACCACACCTCTCCTTTACATCAAAACACACAGACAAGACATACTCTTGTTCAAAAACAACCATGTTAAGAGAGAATGGACTCTGATATTGTAGTAGATTTTGTGTAACATTGTTGTATATTGTGTGCTTTGTGCATGTTCATGGGGTTCCAGGCAGGTAAGACTGATGCCGAGTTAATAACGCTCACTGGGGCGTCACCAAGGTGATGGAAACCCCAGAGGGTTGACAGTAGTCCTGGTTATACCCGTGTCGGGATACGCTTTGTGAGAACCTGTGTTTTCTATGTTTGCGTGGGTTTCATTTACAAACCCAGTTTTCATGTGAGTTGGGAAATTGTGTTAGATGTAAATATAAACGGAATACAGGGATTTGCAAATACTTTTCAACCCATATTCAATTAAATGTACTACAAAGACAAGATATTTGATGTTCAAACTCATAAACTTTTTTTTTTTTTCAAATAATAATTTACTTAGAGTTTCATGGCTGCAACACGTGCCAAAGTAGTTGGGAAAGGGCATGTCCACCACTGTGTTACATCACCTTTTATTTTAACAACACTCAATAAACGTTTGGGAATTGAGGAAACTAATTGTTGAAGCTTTGGAAAGTGGAATTCTTTCCCATTGTTGTTCTATGTAGAGCTTCAGTCTTTTAACAGTCCACGGTCTCCGCTGTCGTATTTTACACTTCATAATGCGCCTCACGTTTTCGATGGGGGACAGGTCTGGACTGCAGGCGGGCCAGGAAAGTACCCGCACGCTTTTACTACGAAACCACGCTGTTGTAACACGTGGTTTGGTATTGTCTTGCTGAAATAAGCAGGGGCGTCCATGATAACGTTGCTTGGATGACAACATATGTTGCTCCAAAACCTGTATGGACCATTCAGCATTAATGGTGCCTTCACAGATGTGTAAGTTACCCATGCCTTGGGCACTAATACACCCCCATACCATCACAGATGCAGGTTTTTTTAACTTTGCGCCTATAACAATCCGAATAGTTATTTTCCTCTTTGATCCGGAGGACACCACGTCCTCTGTCTCCAAATATAATTTGAAATGTGGACTCGTCAGATCACAAAACACCTTTCCACTTTGCATCAGTCCATCTAAGGTGAGGTCGGGCCCAGCCAAGCCGGCGGCGTTTCAGAGTATTGTTGATAAATGGGTTTGGCTTTGCATAGTAGAGTTTTAACTTGCACTTATAGATGTAGCAACCAACTGTAGTTACTGACAGTGGTTTTATGAAGTGTTCCTGAGCCCATGTGGTGATATCCTTTACACAATGATGCCGGTTTTTGATGCAGTACCGCTTGAGGGATCAAAAGTCTGTAATATCATCGCTTACTCGCAGTGATTTCTCCAGATTCCCTGAACTTTTTGATGATTTTACGGACCGTAGATGGTAAAATCCCTAAATTCCTTGCAATAGCTCGTTGAGAAATGTTGTTCTAAAACTGTTCGACAATTTGCTTACAAAGTGGTGACCCTCGCCCCATCCTTGTTTGTGAATTACTTAGCATTTCATGGAAGCCGTTTTTATACCCGATCATGGCACCCAACTGTTCCCAATTAGCCTGTACACATGTGGGCAGTTCCAAATAAGGGTTTAATCAGAATTTCTCAACTTTATCAGTATTTATTGCCACCTTTCCCAACTTCTTTGTCACGTGTTGCTGGCATCAAATTCTAAAGTTAATGATTATTTGCAAAAAAAAAAATGTTTATCAGTTTGAACATCAAATATGTTGTCTTTGTAGCATATTCAACTGAATATGGGTTGAAAATGATTCGCAAATCATTGTATTCCGTTTGTCTTTACATCTAACACAATTTCCCAACTCATACGGAAACAGGGTTTGTTGTAAGTCTTCTGTGTGTGCAGGTGACTTGGCTGCAGGCAATGGGCAAATGCTGCAAGTGCAACGGGAGGCTGCTGTGCCTGTGCTTGCTTCCCTTCATGATGACTGGCCACCTTCTCATCTACATCATGGTCACCATCTTCGTCACCATCTCTTACGTTCCCCCCAAAATAACCATCCACTATGTCGCGCCGGGGATTTCCGCAAATTCCGGCGCTCTAGCCTCTCATCCACTCGGCCCCTTCTGGAACCTTCACCTGGAGAACAGTGCCTTGTGGAACCGGCTGCAGCACTCTTTGGACCGCCAGAACAACCCCATACTGCGTGGAAACACCACCGGGACTCTGAGGAAGCCCAAAGCAGAGTTACCCAGTCAAAATGGAGACAAGTGCCTTCCTGACCGTACATCGTGTGAGTGCTCAGAAGCCGGTCTGCATGACGTCGACGATATGCCCGAACAAATTGGGGCATTTGTCAGGTCCATGCACTGCAGGAGTTATCCGATCCTCATCAATCAGCCGACGACGTGCAAAAGGAACAAGACCAGTCGAGAGTATCCGATGCTCCTCATGGCCGTCAAGTCTCAAGTGGGGAACTTTGAAAACAGGCAAGCCATCCGTGAAACATGGGGCCGCAGTGGTTTGATTAAAGGGGAGTCTCACAGGAAAGGTGGGTTCGTGCGAACTCTCTTCCTGCTGGGAAGGCAAGACTCCAGTACGGGACCTCATCCGGACCTCAAAAACTTTCTGGAGCTGGAGAACCGGAAATACGGCGACATCCTCCAGTGGGATTTCCAAGATACTTTCTTCAACCTGACCCTGAAAGACTTGCTGTTCTGGCATTGGCTCCAACAACACTGTCCCACAGCTGTGTTCGTCTTCAAAGGGGACGATGACGTCTTCGTCCGGACCGGCGCTCTCCTGGATTACTTGCACCAGCAGTGGGAGGAGCACAAACTGCGCAACCAAACTCACATCAATTTATTTGTGGGGGATGTCATCAGTAACGCCTTCCCGAACCGGAATCCATCGACTAAATACTACATACCGGAAAACTTCTATAAAGGTGCCTACCCAACGTACGCTGGAGGGGGAGGGGTGGTATATTCCGCCTCACTGGCGTTACGACTGAAAGAGGTGTCCCAAAAAGTATGCCTCTTCCCCATCGACGACGTTTACTTGGGAATGTGCCTTCAGAGACTGGGGTTGTCTCCGAGCCATCACCCTGGTTTTCTAACATTTGACCTCCCAGAGACGGACAGAGGGAATCCCTGCGCTCACAGGTCCGTGCTGCTGGTGCACAGGCGGAGTCCCAAAGAGATGTTGACTTTGTGGCACCAGTTGCACAATCTGCCCGCTCACTGCTGAGCGTCATTTGCCTGTCAAATATAAATAGCCTGCCAGGTGAACTCTGGGTGACTCAGCGGGTTTAATTCAAGCAGGTAACATCGTAAACAAGGTCAATGAATACCAGGCTGTGACGAAACACTCGCAAGACCAAGTCCATACACGATATCAGTGACGTGCGGTGAGGTTCGAGGCAGTTGAGGCACTATTTGAATAGAAAATCACAGGTGAGGTCCTCATTGTTATTACAGTAAGGGCCCTAATCTCCCATGTGCTTTAGTCCAAAAAAAAGGTGTGCAGATTCCCTGGCGCTGTCTTCATCCAAGATGCAGACTCTGGTGGAGCCACCCTCTGATGTGGGTGTTGCCTGTCAAATATGGCCTTCTATCTACGTAAATACTTTTGTTCCTTTGTGCCTCTGAGGCGCCAATAAGTCCAGTGCCCCTGGAGGATGAAAAATGATATTGCACTTAAGTTAGTGTTAAAGACCTACTGAAACCCACTACTACCGACCACACAGTCTGATAGTTTATATATCAATGATGAAATATTAACATTGCAACACATGCCAATACGGGCTTTTTAGTTTACTAAATTGCAATTTTAAATTTCCCGCGGAGTTTCTTGTTGAAAACGTCGCGGAATGATGACGTCATTGGTTGTAGCGGACATATTAGCTCAGCACCACTTACGGCTAAAAGTCGTCTCTTTTCATCACATAAATACACAGTAATTTGGACATCTGTGTTGCTGAATCTTTTGCAATTTGTTCAATTAATAATGGAGACGTCAAAGAAGAATGCTGTTGGTGGAAAGCGGTGTATTGCAGCTGCCTTTAGCAACCGAGACACAGCCGGTGTTTCTTTGTTTGTTGTGAGCGGTCAAGCGAGCATGTTTCTCTACGTCAACCAGCATGTTTTTGGATGGGAAAATTGTGATATTAAGTCGGCTCTTACCGGAGAAATCAGTGGATTATGCGTCCTCCTGCGGTAGCTGTCAAAAAAGGCAGCTGTGAGCTTGGCTCCTCGGCTTCTCTCTGAGACGCTGGCGCGTTCACCGCAGCCATCCGACTTTGAGGTATGTCTTTACAATCTTACTAAAACACTATTGAAACAATAAGCAGATAAGGGATCTTCCAGAATTATCCAAGTAAATGTGTTTAATTACATCTGAAACACTCACCCCAACGTCACTTTTTATTTCTTTTTCTTTTTCTAGTCCTTCACTCTCAATATCCTCATCCACGAATCTTTCATCCTCACTCAAATTAATGGGGAAAATGTCGCTTTCTCGGTCCGAATTGCTCTTACTGCTGGTGGCTCACATTATAAACAATGTGAGGATGCTAGGAGCCCTCACACCGGTGACGTCACGCGCACATCGTCTGCTAATTCCGGTAAAGGAAAGGCTTTTTTATTAGCGACCAAAAGTTGCAAACTTTTTCGTCGATGTTCTCTACTAAATCCTTTCAGCAAAAGTATGGCAATATCGCGAAATGATCAAGTATGACACATAGAATGGACCTGCTATCCCCGTTTAAATAAGAACATCTTTATATATCAATGATGAAATATTAACATTGCAACACATGCCAATACGGCCGGGTTAGTTTACTAAATTGCAATTTTAAATTTCCCGCCAAGTATCCTGTTGAAAATGTGAAATGAATTGAAGTGAATTATATTTATATAGCACTTTTCTCTAGTGACTCAAAGCGCTTTACATAGTGAAACCCAATATCTAAGTTACATTTAAACCAGTGTGGGTGGCACTGGGAGCACGTGGGTAAAGTGTCTTGCCCAAGGACACAACGGCAGTGACTAGGATGGCGGAAGCGGGAATTGAACCTGCAACCCTCAAGTTGCTGGCACGGCTGCGCTACAAACCGAGCAATTTTTCTTTTCATCGCATAATTACACAGTAATTTGGACCCTGTGTTGCTGAATCTTTTGCAATTTGTTTAATTAATAATGGAGACTATAAATAACAATGCTGTTGGTGGAAAACGGTGGATTGCAGCTGTCTTTACAAACCGAAAATGACGCGGAATGATGACGCGTGCGAGTGACGTCACCGGTTGTAGCGGACATGTTCTTCCAGCCCGATCCGAGCTTTAAGTAGTCTGCTTTAATCGCATAATTACACAGTATTCTGGACATCTGTGTTGATGAGTCTTTTGCAATTTGTTCAATTAAAGGCCTACTGAAACCCACTACTACCGACCACGCAGTCTGATAGTTTATATATCAATGATGAAATATTAACATTGCAACACATGCCAATAAGGCCTTTTTAGTTTAAATAAATTGCAATTTTAAATTTCCCGCGGAGTTTCTTGTTGAAAACGTTGCGGAATGATGACTCGTATGATGACGTGTGTTTGTGACGTTATTGGTTGGAGGGGACATATTAGCCCAGCACCAATTATGGCTAAAAGTCGTCTCTTTTCATCGCATAATTACACAGTAATTTGGACATCTGTGTTGCTGAATCTTTTGCAATTTGTTCAATTAATAATGGAGACTATAAAGAAGAATGCTGTTGGTGGAAAGCGGTGTATTGCAGCTGTCTTTAGCAACCGAAACACAGCCGGTGTTTCTTTGTTTGTTGTGAAGCTTTAACACAGAGCGGTCAAGCGAACATGTTTCTCTACAACAACCAGCATGTTTTTGGATGGGAAAATTGTGATATTTATCTTACCGGAGACATCAGTGGATTATGCGTCCTCCTGCAGTAGCTGTCAAAAAAGCCAGCTCGGAGCTTGGGTCCTCCATGGCTTCCATCAAAGACACCGGCGTGTTCACCGCAGCTATCCGACTTTGAGGTATGTCTTTACAATCTCACTAAAACACAATTAAATCAATAAGAAGATAAAGGATCTTCCAGAATTATCCTAGTAAATGTGTCTAATTACATCTGAAACACTCACACTGCCGCCGCCCGGAGCCGTCGCTTTTTATTTTATTTATTTATTATTATTTTTTCCTAATCCTTCACTATCAATATCCTCATCCACAAATCTTTCATCCTCGCTCAAATTAATGGGGAAATTGTCCCTTTCTTGGTCCGAATTGCTCTTACTGCTGGTGGCTCACATTATAAACAATGTGAGGATGTGAGGAGCCCTCACACCGGTGACATCACGTGCACATTGTCTGCTACTTCCGGTACAGGCAAGGCTTTTTTATGAGCGACCAAAAGTTGCGAACTTTATCGCCGATGTTCTTTACTTAATCCTTTCAGCAAAAATATGGCAATATTGCGAAATGATCAAGTATGACACATAGAATGGACCTGCTATCCCCGTTTAAATAAGAAAATCTCATTTCAGTAGGCCTTTACTAATGGAGACGTCAAAGAAGAAGTATGTAGGTGGGAAGCGGTGTATGGCAGCTGCCTTTAGCAACACAAACATAGCCGGTGTTTACTTGGTTACATTCCCAAAGGTGAAGCTTTACTATTGAACATAGCGGTCAAGCAAACATGGTTCCCGACCACATGTCAACCGGCAGGTTTCGGTGAGAAAATTGTGCTAATAAATCGTCTCTTACCGTAGACACTGGCGGTCACCACACCCGTGGCCACACCCCTCCGACTTTCAGGTACCATATAATCTCACTAAAACACTAGTAACACAATAAGCAGATAAGAAAATTTCCAGAATTATCCTAGTAAAAGTGTCTAATAACATCTGAATCGCTCCCACTGCCCTCGCTTTTTTTTTTTTTTTTTTATAGTCCTTTACTCTTACTAACCTCATCCATTAATCTGTCATCCTCGCTCAAATTAATAGGGAAATCGTCGCTTTCTCGGTCCATGAGGAGCTCCACAACCCGTGACGTCACGCGCACATCGTCTGCTACTTCCGGTACAGGCAAGGCTTTTTTATGAGCGACCAAAAGTTGCGAACTTTATCGTCGATGTTCTCTACTAAATCCTTCCAGCAAAAATAAGGCAATATCGCGAAATGATCAAGTATGACACATAGAATGGACCTGCTATCCCCGTTTAAATAAGAAAATCTCATTTCAGTAGGCACATAAGAAAATGATAAAAGAAACTTCCAGAAAACTATGAAATCTATTCTGATCGCCTCAGTTGAGACAACTGGAAACATCTTTTTTTTTTGTGCTTTTCTAACCATTAATTGGTAAATGGGTTATACTTGTATAGCGCTTTTCTACCTTCAAGGTACTCAAAGCGCTTCGACACTATTTCCACATTCACCCATTCACACACACATTCGCACACTGATGGTGGGAGCTGCCATGCAAGGCGCTAACCACCGGCCATCAGGAGCAAGGGTGAAGTGTCTTGCCCAAGGACACGACGGACGTGTTTAGGTTGGTAAAAGGTGGGGATTGAACCAGGAACCCTCAGGGCCTTGAGGATAAACAATGCCACCGTGCGGTAACTATCACAAATCAAAACAGCACATCATTATCTTATGGGTACGACCACGGCAAAAGTCGACTGCATGTGTTGAACATCCTGGTACTAAATGCATCTGGACCGCCATCATTGAGCAATGTGACCGTTCAATAGAAAATACGTCAATATTTTGATGATTTCAATTGAGTTGTCGGTTCAAGGCTCTCTGATGTGTCACTACTTCAATCAATCAATCAATCAATGTTTATTTATATAGCCCTAAATCACAAATGTCTCAAAGGACTGTACAAATCATTACGACCACGACATCCTCGGAAGAACCCACAAAAGGGCAAGGAAAACTCACACCCAGTGGGCAGGGAGAATTCACACCCAGTGGGACGCCAGTGACAATGCTGACTATGAGAAACCTTGGAGAGGACCTCAGATGTGGGCAACCCCCCCTCTCTAGGCGACCGAAAGCAATGGATGTCGAGCGGGTCTAACATGATACTGTGAAAGTTCAATCCATAGTGGCTCCAACACAGCCGCGAGAGTTCAGTTCAAAGCGGATCCAAGACAGCAGCGAGAGTCCCGTCCACAGGAAACCATCTCAAGCGGAGGCGGATCAGCAGCATAGAGATGTCCCCAACCGATACACAGGCGAGCGGTCCATCCTGGGTCTCGCCTCTGGACAGCCAGTACTTCATCCATGGTCATCGGACCGGACCCCCTCCACAAGGGAGGGTGGGGGGACATAGGAGAAAAAAGAAAAGAAGCGGCAGATCAACTGGTCAAAAAAGGAGGTCTATTTAAAGGCTAGGGCATTCCAGAGTACTGGAGCCCGAAATGAAAACGCTCTATAGCCCGCAGACTTTTTTTGGGCTCTAGGAATCACTAATAAGCCGGAGTCTTTTGAACGCAGATTTCTTGCCGGGACATATGGTACAATACAATCGGCAAGATAGGATGGAGCTAGACCGTGTAGTATTTTATACGTAAGTAGTAAAACCTTAAAGTCACATCTTAAGTGCACAGGAAGCCAGTGCAGGTGAGCCAGTACAGGCGTAATGTGATCAAACTTTCTTGTTCTTGTCAAAAGTCTAGCAGCCGCATTTTGTACCAACTGTAATCTTTTAATGTTAGACATGGGGAGACCCGAAAATAATACGTTACAGTAATCGAGACGAGACGTAACAAACGCATGGATAATGATCTCGGCGTCTTTAGTGGACAAAACGGAGCGAATTTTAGCGATATTACGGAGATGAAAGAAGGCCGTTCACAAACATTCGTGCTAAACAGACCTTTTAACATCATAAATAACATGCGAGTGGTTAGAAAAACAAGTGAAACAAACTTTAATCCTTGGATTATTATATGCATCCAGCCAGGAAGAAGAAGCCGTTGTAGCTTGCATACACTAACTACATCGCCATGGCGACACACATGACAAGCGCTGACTGGATAGATACTTTTCTAAGTGTTATCTTCTCCATGGATTCGAAAGACATTCACAAGTGTTAGTACGACTTCAGGTTCCATCATTTTCACAACAAAGTCTGCCTCACTAGTAATGATCCCGCCTCTATTCCGAACATAAACACTTTTGCCCGATTTATGCGGCGTGGGCGTGTCCGCAGGCCGCTTGGGAGAAAACTAATAATAGAAACGTGCGTAACTTCAAGCGAGTAAAAAAAAACCTCGCTGAAGTGTAAACAGGAGTTTAGGGCCCAAAGTGGATAACAAGAAAAAGAAGAGAATAATACATTTTTTTATAAAAATATTAAAATCAATTATTTCATCAATCATCAAATACTTTTAAGTCACATTTATTTACTTTTATAAAATGAAATTATGTACAAGCTTCTATACCAGGGGTCGGGAGCATTTTTGACTGAAAGAACCAAGAAGCCAAATATTTTAGAACAGTGGTCCCCAACCGATTGATACCGGGCCGCAGAAGAATTTTTTATAAAAAAAAAAAAAGAAAAAATAAAAAAAAAGTTTTTTTTGTTTTTTTTTAATTAAATCACTTACAATTAGTGCACCAACCAAAAAAACCTCCCTTTTTCATGACAAAAACGTCCCTTTTTCATGACAAAGAAAAAAAAAAAAAAAAAAAAGGACACCCCCCCCGGGCCGCGGGACAAATTATTAAGCGTTGACCGGTCCGCGGATACACAAAGGTTGGAGACCACTGCTTTAGAATGTATTTACTTAAGAGCAATTTAATATTTTTTTAACACTGAACACAACTAAACGCGTGCATTTTTAAGTAAGACCAACATCTCTTATTCTTTGTAATAACATTGTTTTTCTGAAGCTAAATGTGGAGGGGGCGTGGCCTGCGGGCCAGCTGCGAAGTGGGGTGTTGCCAGGATCGGCCTTGAAATCAGCGACAGGTGTGTAGAAGGCCCACCTGGGCCTTGTTATCTAATCATCTGTCGCTCTGTTATAAGCAGCAGCCAGGAGGAGAGACGGGGTTGGGGCTGGGGCTGGAGCCAGAGCGCGAGCGAGAACGAAAGAGAAAAAGACAATTGCTGGAACGCAACCGAGAGACTGATTGAAAAATAAAACAATATTGTAACCCTGAAACAGGCTCTCATGTCGGTGCTTTGTGGTCTGAAGAACCCCCAGGAGGGCAAGCCCCACACTAACCAATAATAAATAAATAACATCTTACCTTTAACGTAACTTCTTGAACAGGTACTGTAGAAAACGGATGGATGGATTAAAAATGCATGAGAATGTTTTATATTTTGAACATTATTTTTAACACTGTGATTACAAGTGGAATTATTCATTACTTATCGTGTTAAGCAATGTCAGCTCAGATTTATCCGAGAGCCAGATGCAGTCATCAAAAGAGCCACATCTGGCTCGCGAGTCATAGGTTCCCTACCCCGATTCTATACAGTACTTTGATTTTACATGTTGGTCACCTTCGGTTGTGTCGAAAAGACCAGTTTGGAGACTTTTTAGAGCTTGTATATTTAATCTCGGGCTGCCACAATGAATCAGATGATTAGTTATACAAGAAAAACAAGCTTTGATTTATATACTGTTGCTTTGATCATTCATTGAATAAGTGCAACTCATCAAAGGAAGTGCTGGGGACTTCAAATACACGAACATAGCTGTAGAGTGCAAAAGAGTGAACATGAGAGCAGTGGTGTGGAATAAGGTCAATGTTATTGTTAATGATGGGAATTTATTAGAAAAGAATGACGGTTATGATAAGCAGAAATATATTTTATTTCAAATTGTTTCCCTAAAATACACACTGAGGCTATGAAGTGTGAACTCGGTGAATCAAACAAACTAATCAATAAATTATTTGATTGCTACAATACAGCACTATTATCATTTTCCATCCTTGTAGTCACATTTATACATTCATTTATTCTTTCAGTAATTCAGCAGGATATTAACATAGATTTATTGTATTTTGTTTGTGTCAATAAAGTTTTTTTTCAAACAAAATCCCGTTTTTTTCTGTAGCGTCCAATCATTAAGAATAACAATGAATACATGACGTAGGGTGCATGATTCTACAATGTACAAAGTCTGGATTTCAACACAATTCTGGAAACATTATACTCTTTCACACTGAAGTAGACCGGAAATACTTTGTGAGAAAACTCCTATATTTCTGGCTTCTCTGCTGTATATGTGATGGAGGCCAACCAGTATGTGTAAGTTGGTAAACATCACTCCCTGACAACCTTGAGAGCAATACTGGCTATCGGGTTGGTAGCTTGGGCTTTTACCTCGGCAGTTAGCACACTTGTCTCTCATGCCGGATGACCCAGGTTGGAGTTCTGTGCGGAGCAGAAAAACACTGACTGAAGCAGGCGAGGTACATATTCATTAAGTGCACTCAGGACATAAGTAGTGCACTGCACACAGTCTGATCATTACATAGGCACTCAGCAGACATCCCATAATACTCAAAATAGTCAGGAATTGTTCACATTTACAACAACAATTTCTGAAGAAAACGTTAATAAACAATTGCAATCATACAAAAATGACTGTTGTACAATTTTCATGAACACATTTACATCCATCTATCCATTTTCTACCGCTTGTCCCCTTTGGGGATGGCGGGGGGTGCTGGAGCCTATCTCAGCTGCATTTGGACGGAAGGTGGAGTACACCATGGACAAGTCACCACCTCTTCACAGACATACAACATTCACACACTAGGGACCGTTTACTGTTGCCTATCAACCTATCCCCAGGTGCATGTCTTTGGAGGTGGGAGGGGCCTATCCCCAGGCGCATGTCTTTGGAGGTGGGAGGGGCCTATCCCCAGGTGCATGTCAGGATAGGCCCCTCCCGCCTTTTAAGGGGACGGGCAATATGCGCATTCGTATAGATAGGAGGAGATGCCTCATTTAGCGCAAAAAAGTTGTCTGACTGCTTTTGTTGCAAAAAAGCTAACCTTAAGATTCCCCTTAAGAGGCGGGAGGGGCCTATCCACAGGTGAATGTCTTTGGAGGTGGGAGGGGCATATCCCCAGGTGAATGTCTTTGGAGGTGGGAGGGGCCTATCCCCAGGTGCATGTCTTTGGAGGTGGGAGGGTCCTATTCCCAGGTGCATGTCTTTGGAGGTGGGAGGGTCCTATCCACAGGTGAATGTCTTTGGAGGTGGGAGGGGCCTATCCCCAGGTGAATGTCTTTGGAGGTGGGAGGGGCCTATCCCCAGGTGCATGTCTTTGGAGCTGGGAGGAAGCTGGAGTACCCGAAGAGAACCCACGCAAACTCCCGGGATTGAACTCAGGACCTTTGTATTGTGAGGCACGTAGTAAAAAAAAAATTATACTATATCTTACAATACATAAAAGTTGCTACCCAAAGTTTTAATCAATAAACTATTTAACATAATGTACTGTGAGATAATACTGTGAACCGGCAGCATTCATGCAGCCCCATTTTATAAGGCTGCTGTCACCATGTTGCAAATGATCTTTGTACTTGAGCAAATCATCCAAGTCTGGGAAGTTGTTGGCATAAATGCAGATTTCCGATGTTATTTTGGGATTGAGTGACATCTAGTGGCCACTTCCTGCACTGCGTCAGTGGGCCCAGTTGAAAGTGGGACACCAGCCTACTATCAGAACGAGGGTGGCAAAAGTCCAGGAATATTCAAAGTCGGAAACTTCCCATGGGAATGTATGGAAATGAATGGAATAATCATTGAATGCAACATGCTAGATCATGCAGCATGATTATCAGCTAAGCAACCTGTAGGATTTCAACCCTGCACCGTGCATTCCTCCATCGCATGTGCAGTGCATGGATCCATCACATGCCCAGATAATTGCCAGCATGCTACACACTACAGCAGGACTATTGAGGCCGCACTAGTATTTCAGCACAAGGAGTCATTTAAGTTTTGATGATATAACTGGGATGAATATATTTAATCTTAAGTGCTTCCCGAGCTTAATTACCCATGGTAAATTTCTGGAAAATTTCCGGAAACTTCCCACCTCTTTGCTACCCTAATCAGAACAGACAAGTCGGTGACATTCCTAATAGTATTATTGCGTACACTCTGCTGTGATGCATGTGTTGTCGTGCACTATTCCACAATGTCTCCCCTCGATGAACCGCAGCTCCCCAGCACTCATGCAGCATTGAACGCTAACTGAAGTTCACTTGTCCAGCTACTCAAAGTATCAAGTATCCTGGTCATAAAGGGTGGAACCCACAATTGTCATCCTAGTACCAGCGTTTTACATGTATCAGTCCATCCTGCTTTAAAAGCTGTACACTGACTACTTTGAATGGTATCTAACGTATGAGAAGATAGTAGTGGAAGTATGAGGGGTTTTAGACTCCCTTTTCGAGAACCCTGAGGGCCTCGCAGTACTGCTATTTGTCCAGCAGGTGGCAGCCTTTCACAATAAATGTCCAACACGTTGGCCCTTAACGAGTACGTCATTCCAAAATAGTTGATAGAGATTCTAAAATATATAAACTAGAGACTTATTCCAACTATAAATTTTCTCTTCATTGGCTTTTGGCACTTTTAAAGCTGCTAATTTGACTTTACCTTATATTTATTTTTAGTTTATATATATCTGTTTTGTTTATCTTTTGGCTATTAAATTGATCCACCTTTTTAAATGCATTCATTTTTTGGGGGGATGTATAATGTTGGCTTTTATTAGTTTACATGCCTTTTTGCTTTCATATTTTCATGTTTTGAAGTGCTTTATACGTAAAATTGGGGGTCATTGCCATCACACACAGAACATTATTGTGGTGTGTCTAGCACAGTGGTCACCAACCTTTTTGAAACCAAGAGCTAGTTCTTGGGTACTGATTATTGGGAAGGGCTACCAGTTTGATACACACTTAAATAAATTGCCAGAAATAGCCAATTTGCTCAATTTATCTTTAATAAATAAATCTGTATTATATAAAAAAAAAGCGTATTTCTGTCTGTCATTCCGCCGTACATTTTTCTTGCTTTTACGGAAGGTTTTTTGTAGAGAATAAATGATTAAAAAAAAAAAACACTTAATTGAATGGTTTAAAAGAGGAGAAAACACGAAAAAAATGAAAATGTAATTTTGAAACAGAGTTTATCTTCAATTTCGACCCTTTAAATTTCAAAAATTAACCGAAAAAAATGAAAAGAAAAATTAGCTAATTTGAAACTTTTTGAAAAAATAAAAAACAATAATTTATGGAACATCATTAGTAATTTTTCCCGATTAAGATTAATTTTAGAATTTTGATGACATGTTTTAAATAGGTTAAAATCCAATCTGCACTTTGTTATAATATATAACAAATTGGACCGAACTATATGAAATCATTATTTCTTCTAGATTTTCCACAACAAAAATTTTAAAAGAAATTCAAAATACTTTGAAATAAGATTTAAATTTGATTGTACAGATTTTCTAGATTTGCCAGAATACTTTTTTTGAATTTTAATCATAATAAGTTTGAAGAAATATTTCACAAATATTCTTCGTCGAAAAATCAGAAGCTAAAATGAAGAAGTATATTAAAATGTATTTATTATTATTTACAATTATATAAAAAACAATACTTAAATATTGATTTAAATTGTCAGGAATGAAGAGGAAGGAATTTAAAAGGTAAAAAGGTATATGTGTTTAAAAATCCTAAAATCATTTTTAAGGTTGTATTTTTTCTCTAAAATGTTCTTTCTGAAAGTTATAAAAAGCAAAGTAAATAAATAAATTAATTTATTTAAACAAGTGAAGACAGAGTCTTCAAAATATTTTCTTGGATTTTCAAATTCTATTCGAGTTTTGTCTCTCTTGGAATCAAAAATGTCGAGCAAAGTGAGACCAGCTTGCTAGTAAATAAATACAATTTTAAAAATAGAGGCAGCTCACTGGTAAGTGCTGCTATTTGAGCTATTTTTAGAACAGGCTAGCAGGCTCCTAATCTGGTCCTTACGGGCTACCTGGTGCCCGCGAGCACCGCATTGGTGACCCCTGCTCGAACATGATTGCTTACTTTCCTTGAGGTTGAATGATTGGGAAAATGATAAAAAAAAAAACTAACATTCTGACTTTGATGTAACTTTCCGGGGAGATTCACTTTTATTTATATTCAAAGCCAAACAGGGCATAAAATTCTTCCCGTTTTTGAAGGGCATAAAAACATGTTGGAGTCATATACTTTTAACTTTTTTCTCTCTAAAACTATGATAGTGTCAAACATGCTTTATATATACTTTTTAGGCCTTTTGGTCAGATGAAATAATTAATGTGATACAAAAGTGAAAACTGAAATCATTTTTAAAAAGTCCTTCAAAGGGTTAAAAAAATAAATAAAATTAAGTGTTTATATGGGATGAGGTGGTAACCCCGAGAGGGACAAGCGGTAGAAAATGGATGGATGTTTGGTATTTCTGCTGACTAAGACATTTGAGCACAATACGTGAGAAAGGAAAAGACTGACATTTCTTTGCTGGTTTTACGAGCAGAGGAGCATGTTGGGCAGCGCACACACACTGAGTACTTACAAGCAGACACAGTGTGTGGACAGAAAAGGGAGAATGAACGCATTTTGTTGTAAAAAGTAAAGATAAAGGTGAAGTTATACCGCTGAAACACCCTCAGGAAGAGCTGTTTTAAGACATGGCTAACAACCATCCGCAGTGTTTTTGCTACTTCTTAATCACTAATTCTGGTCTCCATGGCGACAAATAAAGTAAGTTTCTTCACTGCAGTAAGAGGAATAGCTAAACATGCTTCCCTGCACACCGTAGGAGGATACAGTAGTGCACCGGCGCCACAATGTAAACAAATGCCATGGATGGATCTACGCCTGACATCCACTGTAATGATACCAAGTACGAGAGCGTATCTAGTTGATACTACTATGATTACATCTATATATTTTGGTATTGCAACATCTTTTTTCGTTTATTATGTTTAAAACTCAGTAAATATGTCCTTGGACACATGAGGACTTTGAATAAGACCAATGTATGATCCTGTAACTACTTGGTATCGAATCCATACCCAAATGTGTGGTATCATCCAAAATTAATGTAAAGTATTAAAGAAGAAAAGAATGAGTGATTATTACATTTTAACAGAAGTGTAGATAGAACATGTTAAAACGGATAATAAGCAGATAATAAATGTAAATGAACAATCAGATTAATAATCAATTTTCACAGCTTGTCCTTTATAATTGTGCAAAATAATACATGTATAAATGACACAATATTTTACTGCAGACTAATTAGGAGTCTTGGTTTGTCTACTTACTACTAAAAGACAAGTTGTCTACTATGTTCAACATTTTATTTAAGGACTAAATTGTTTTTAAAATGCAGTAAGAAACATTTATTTAAAGAGGAACTGCACCTTTTTTTAATTTTATTTTGCCTATCATTCATAATCTTATGTAAGATAAGAACACATATTTTTCTTTTTTTATGCATTTTAAATATTACATAAATGTGAACAAAAGCCAGCTTACTTTATAGCCTGTGGGAGTCACTGTATTCTGCCAACAAAGCCATAACAAATATCCAAACACCTCCATTAAGATTTTATATACATGATGTAAGTATATATGTCATGTAGTAACATTCATAATAACATGTAATATAAACATGATGTAAGTATATGTGTAGTATCTAGTAACATTCATAATAACATGTAATATATACATGATGTAAGTATATATGTAGTATCTAGTAACATTCATAATAAGATGTAATATATATATGATGTAATTTTATGTGTAGTATCTAGTAACATTCATAATAACATGTAAAATATATAAGTGATGTAAGTATGTATGTCATGTAGTAACATTCATAATAAGATGTAATATATACATGATGTAAGTATATATGTAGTATCTAGTAACATTCATAATAAGATGTAATATATACATGATGTAATTTTATGTGTAGTATCTAGTAACATTCATAATAACATGTAATATATATAAGTGATGTAAGTATGTATGTCATGTAGTAACATTCATAATAACATGTAATATATACATGATGTAAGTATATATGTAGTATCTAGTAACATTCATAATAACATGTAATATATACATGATGTAAGTATATATGTAGTATCTAGTAACATTCATAATAACATGTAATATAAACATGATGTAATTTTATGTGTAGTATCTAGTAACATTCATAATAACATGTAATATATATATAAGTGATGTAAGTATGTATGTCATGTAGTAACATTCATAATAACATGTAATATATACATGATGTAAGTATATGTGTAGTATCTAGTAACATTCATAATAACATGTAATATATACATGATGTAAGTATATATGTACATAAGGAGTCTTTGTTTGTTTACTTACTACTAAAATACAAGATGTCTAGTACGTTCAACATTTTACTCAAGGACTAAATTACACTAATAAACATATGTTTCATGTACACCAGGGGTGTCAAACTCAAATACAGAGTGGGCCAAAATTTAAAACTGAACAAAGCCGCGGGCCGGGGTTGAACAAATTAACCCTTTAATAGCGAGCCAAACAAGTTTGTCACTGAATATTGAACAAGCAAGGCTTGTATAACTTTATAGTGACATGCAAAATTGAGTTTCAAATAATAATAACAACAATACCGGTAATTAAAAAATATCAATGGCATATCAAATCAAATTTAAATAAAAATTGAATGCTTCTTTTGTATTTGCAGCCTTCTGAGGTAAATATCAACTTTTTCCAGAGGCTAATACATTTGAAAATAAAATAACAATGAATAAATCAACCATTCAGGCCTTTTTACTGCTCAGTTAATGTCGGGGCTCAGGTGGGCGGGGTTTGTTGGTAGGGGGATGGGGGTGTATATTGTAGTAGTCCGGAAGAGTTAGTGCTGCAACGGGTTCTGGGTATTTGTTCTGTTGTGTTTTTGTTGTGTTAATGTTGTGTTACGGTGCGCATGTTCTCCCAAAATGTGTTGGTCATTCTTGTTTGGTGTGGGTTCACAGTGTGGCGCATATTTGTAACAGTGTTAAAGTTGTTTGTATGGCCACCTTCAATGTGACCTGTATGCTGTTGATCAAGTATGCTTTGCATTTACTTACACGTGTGTAGAAGCCACATATATTACGTGACTGGGCCGGCACGCTGTTTGTGAGGAAGAAAAACAGACTTGATGACAGGTTGTAGGGGACGCTAAAGGCAGTGCCTTTAAGGCACACCCCCAATATTGTTGTCCGGGTGGAATTCGGGAGCGGCACTGAAATTCGAGAGTCTGCCGGGAAATCGGTGAATGCGGTGTTACAGCGGCACCGCTGTATAGCACCGGCGGGCCAACTCTAATGTTAATTTGATATTGCCTCAAGGGCCAAATGAAATTACATGGCGGGCCAAATTTGGCCCGTGGGCCAGAGTTTGACACCTATGATGTACACAAACATTTTGTGTTCAAATAAAGACAATAATGACATTTTTTGTGGTCCCTTTTATTTAGAAAAGTATCAAAAAGTATCAAAATTATTTTGGTGTCGGTACCGGTACCAAAATATTGGTATGTTTACAACACTAGTTGCAGTATAATTGTTGTCAGTGTTATCCTGATTCAAGTTAGTTGGTGACGAACCCCGAGATGCAGAGAAGGAGGCAGGCATGGAGTGAGAAAACATAATTTAATTTAAAATACTAGAACTACAACAAACCAAAGGTACAAACAAAAAGTGCGCACGTGGGCGGATAACAAACAAAAAAAAGCTATGAACAAACAAAACTGGAAGCAGGGAACAAAAGCCAGTAAGCTACAAATAGCTAACAAAATATAGCTTACCGCTACGCTGCAAAGATACGACAAGAGCGACGAGAAGTGACATCGACAATCCACGACACGACAGGTTGCAACGACACAAGAGCGACAATAATCCAGCACTGACTGGAGGAAGAAAGCAGGTAAAATAGGAGTGGGCTGATTGACAACGGGTGTGGCCAGGTGCCAATCAGCCGCATCTGAGGGAAAACAGCACACAGGGAGCTGAACCAAAATAAGAGTGCTGACAGGAACTAAGGACAGGAAATACTAAACACACACGGAGGAAAAACTAAAACACAAACTGTCAGTGGCAAGCCTGACATCCTGCTGGTCAAGCCTCCATCTTTTAGTTGAAATATTCTCACCGGCATGTCACAACTGCCTTAGTGTTGGTGACAGTAACTCCTCCAAAATAATGGCCCAAAATACAGCAATCATTGAGTGGAAGGACAACAAAGGAGGCGAACTTGCAGTGTAAAGTTGAGGACTACCAGAGTCCATCCCAGCTGAGCATCATTAGAAGGCAGACTTGCTATTGATGCAGAGAAGGAGGCAGGCATGGAGTGAGAAAAACATCATTTAATTTAAAATACTAGAACTAGAACAAACAAAAGGTACAAACAAAAAGTGCGCACGTGGGCGGATAACAAACCAAAAAAAGCTATGAACAAACAAAACTGGAAGCAGGGAACAAAAGCCAGTAAGCTACAAACAGCTAACAAAATATAACTTACCGCTACGCTGCAAAGATAGGACAAGAGTGACGAGAAGTGACATCGACAATCCACGACACGACAGGTAGCAACGACACAAGAGCGACAATAATCCAGCACTGACTGGAGGAAGAAAGCAGGTAAAATAGGAGTGGGCTGATTGACAACAGGTGTGGCCAGGTGCCAATCAGCCGCATCTGAGGGGAAACAGCACACAGGGAGACAAACAGGAAGCTTAACCAAAATAAGAGTGCTGACAGGAACTAAGGACAGGAAAAATTGAAACACAAACAAACTGTCAGTGGCAAGCCTGACATCCTGCTTGTCAAGCCTCCATCTTTTATTTGAAATATTCTCACCGGCATGTCACAACTGCCTTAGTGTTAGTGACAGTAACTCCTCCAAAATAATGGCCCAAAATACAGCAATCATTGAGTGGAAGGACAACAAAGGAGGCGAACTTGCAGTGTAAAGTTGAGGACTACCAGAGTCCATCCCTGCTGAGCATCATTAGAAGGCAGACTTGCTATTGATGCAGAGAAGGAGGCAGGCATGGAGTGAGAAAAACATAATTCAATTTAAAATACTAGAACTACAACAAACAAAAGGTACAAACAAAAAGTGTGCACGTGGGCGGATAACAAACCAAAAAAGCTATGAACAAACAAAACTGGAAGCAGGGAACAAAAGCCAGTAAGCTACAAATAGCTAACAAAATATAGCTTAACCGCTACGCTGCAAAGATACGACGAGAGCGACGAGAAGTGACATCGACAATCCACGACACGACAGGTAGCAACGACACAAGAGCGACAATAATCCAGCACTGACTGGAGGAAGAAAGCAGGTAAAATAGGAGTGGGGTGATTGACAACGGGTGGGGCCAGGTGCCAATCAGCCGCAGCTGAGGGAAAACAGCACACAGAATAAGAGTGCTGACAGGAACTAAGGACAGGAAATACTAAACACACACAGAGGAAAAACTAAAACACAAACTGTCAGTGGCAAGCCTGACATCCTGCTGGTCAAGCCTCCATCTTTTATTTGAAATATTCTCACCGGCATGTCACAACTGCCTTAGTGTTGGTGACAGTAACTCCTCCAAAATAATGGCCCAAAATATCGCAATCATTGAGTGGAAGGACAACAAAGGAGGCGAACTTGCAGTGTAAAGTTGAGGACTACCAGAGTCCACCCCAGCTGAGCATCATTAGAAGGCAGACTTGCTATTGATGCAGAGAAGGAGGCAGGCATGGAGAGAGAAAAACATCATTTAATTTAAAATACTAGAACTAGAACAAACAAAAGGTACAAACAAAAAGTGCGCACGTGGGCGGACAACAAACCAAAAAAAGCTATGAACAAACAAAACTGGAAGCAGGGAACAAAAGCCAGTAAGCTACTATTTGGTAACAAAATATAGCTTAACCGCTACGCTGCAAAGATACGACGAGAGCGACGAGAAGTGACATTGACAATCCACGACACGACAGGTTGCAACGACACAAGAGCGACAATAATCCAGCACTGACTGGAGGAAGAAAGCAGGTAAAATAGGAGTGGGCTGATTGACAACGGGTGTGGCCAGGTGCCAATCAGCCGCAGCTGAGGGAAAACAGCACACAGGGAGCTGAACCAAAATAAGAGGGCTGACAGGAACTAAGGACAGGAAATACTAAACACACACAGAGGAAAAACTAAAACACAAACTCTCAATGGCAAGCCTGACATCCTGCAGGTCAAGCCTCCATCTTTTAGTTGAAATATTCTCACCGGCATGTCACAACTGCCTTAGTGTTGGTGACAGTAACTCCTCCAAAATAATGGCCCAAAATACAGCAATCACTGAGTGGAAGGACAACAAAGGAGGTGAACTTGCAGCGTAAAGTTGAGGACTACCAGAGTCCATCCCAGCTGAGCATCATTAGAAGGCAGACTTGCTATTGATGCAGAGAAGGAGGCAGGCATGGAGAGAGAAAAAACATCATTTAATTTAAAATACTAGTACTACAACAAACAAAAGGTACAAACAAAAAGTGCGCACGTGGGCGGATGACAAAAAAAAAAAGCTATGAACAAACAAAACTGGAAGCAGGGAACAAAAGCCAGTAAGCTACAAATAGCTAACAAAATATAGCTTACCGCTATGCTGCAAAGATACGACAAGAGCGACGAGAAGTGACATCGACAATCCACGACACGACAGGTAGCAACGACACAAGAGCGACAATAATCCAGCACTGACTGGAGGAAGAAAGCAGGTAAAATAGGAGTGGGGTGATTGCCAACGGGTGGGGCCAGGTGCCAATCAGCCGCAGCTGAGGGAAAACAGCACACAGAATAAGAGTGCTGACAGGAACTAAGGACAGGAAATACTAAACACACACAGAGGAAAAACTAAAACACAAACTGTCAGTGGCAAGCCTGACATCCTGCTGGTCAAGCCTCCATCTTTTATTTGAAATATTCTCACCGGCATGTCACAACTGCCTTAGTGTTGGTGACAGTAACTCCTCCAAAATAATGGCCCAAAATATCGCAATCATTGAGTGGAAGGACAACAAAGGAGGCGAACTTGCAGTGTAAAGTTGAGGACTACCAGAGTCCACCCCAGCTGAGCATCATTAGAAGGCAGACTTGCTATTGATGCAGAGAAGGAGGCAGGCATGGAGAGAGAAAAACATCATTTAATTTAAAATACTAGAACTAGAACAAACAAAAGGTACAAACAAAAAGTGCGCACGTGGGCGGACAACAAACCAAAAAAAGCTATGAACAAACAAAACTGGAAGCAGGGAACAAAAGCCAGTAAGCTACAAATAGCTAACAAAATATAGCTTACCGCTACGCTGCAAAGATACGACGAGAGCGACGAGAAGTGACATCGACAATCCACGACACGACAGGTAGCAACGACACAAGAGCGACAATAATCCAGCATTGACTGGAGGAAGAAAGCAGGTAAAATAGGAGTGGGCTGATTGATAACAGGTGTGGCCAGGTGCCAATCAGCTGCATCTGAGGGAAAACAACACACAGGGAGCTGAACCAAAATAAGAGTGCTGACAGGAACTAAGGACAGGAAATACTAAACACACACAGAGGAAAAACTAAAACACAAACTGTCAGTGGCAAGCCTGACATCCTGCTGGTCAAGCCTCCATCTTTTAGTTGAAATATTCTCACCGGCATGTCACAACTGCCTTAGTGTTGGTGACAGTAACTCCTCCAAAATAATGGCCCAAAATACAGCAATCATTGAGTGGAAGGACAACAAAGGAGGCGAACTTGCAGTGTAAAGTTGAGGACTACCAGAGTCCATCCCAGCTGAGCATCATTAGAAGGCAGACTTGCTATTGATGACACGACAGAGAAGTTAAGTCCCTACCTTTAGTCAAAAGTGATTTATGACCCCCCATAAAACAATGATTTATGACCCTCAAGGTCAAAGGTCAATGATTTATGAGGGGTCAAGTTCAAAGGTTAATGATTTATGAGGGGGTCAAGGTTAAAGGTCAAGGTTAAAGGTCAGGTTCAAATGTCAGGTTCAAATGTCAAGGTCAAGTGGGTGTGGCTTACCCGGAAGAGGGTGGAGTTAAGACCTGCGGTGGGAGTGGTTAAACCAGGAAGAGGGTGGAGTTTTAAACAGAAAGAGGGCAGAGTTAAGACCTGCGGTGGGAGTGGTTAAACCAGGAAGAGGGTGGAGTTAAGACCTGACAGGGAACAGAGGAGGGATCAGTTTTTTTAAGAAAGCAATGTCATCTGAGCAGCATGTGACCATATATTTGATAGTTTAAATGTTTACGATCGTTTGAAACAACTTCCAGATTTCGATGTATTGATGGCTGGGAATGTTACGTGTGGAGATGTGGACACGCACGCACTTCACACACACACACACACACACACACACACACACACACACACACACACACACACACACACACACACACACACACACACACACACACACACACGTAGAGGAGGGGTACAAAAGGGCGGTGTAAGGCTTAGTCATTATTTGGAGCTTTATACGTTAGCGTAAAGACTTTGTTCGATTCGGTCATGATTAGTGAAACGCCTGTGTCGATTTATAAAAATAATAAAACTTACATTGACGCTCCGCAAAAAAGTCGAGTGTTTCTAAATCGTATTCAGATGCCGCCGACCGAATCTTTGCGTGAGAAATGGGATTTGGAAGGGGAGGGATCTTTTGGATTTGTATTCAGATACGAAATGGGGGATATCTGCTTATTTCAGCTAAAAGAAAGAAGAGACGGAAGCCCTTTCTCGATATTTTCATCGTTATCTACCGTGGATTGGGAAGTTTTAAGACTGGCAATGCCCGATTTCCTGTGGCGTGATCCTTCACCGGTGGATAAACGCGTAAAAGGAAGCTTGTTTACTTACCCGACGATGGATGAGTTGAATGAGAGAAGAATTCTGTTCAGCGCTACCTGGGAGACGAAATCTTCAGCCTCGGGTCGTTGGTTTTTACGTGCCAGTCTCCGTGCTCCAAAAATCACCGGTACCTATACGGCTCAGTGGACCGAGCCCGATGTCTTTTCCCTGGAGTCTTTCAACGATGAATGCGGGGTGTTTACACCGTTGGTGGTCGTACCCATCGTGGCATGGCGAGAGCGAATGGCGTCGATGAAGGAGAAAATAAACGACTTGTTCCGAAGCAGTCGACAATGGAAAAGCATGCTGACGACGAGAAGAAAGTTGTCCTTTGAGACCACACCCCCGACGGAGGACGAAAGGACCTCCCCCGCTTCAGTTTCAACCAATAACCTTCAAGGAAACACCCCCTCCTCCGACTCGTCCAATACCCTTTGAAAATCATAGCGTTAGTTTGATTGGTCGAGACTTTTTTTTCGACCCTCCCTATAAAAACAACCCCCACCCTGCAATTTTTTTTTTCGACCAGACCATATTGGCTCCCTTTTTTGAACGCACGGATCTCAAACAAGAAAATGGCAAACAAGACCATCAGACGCGTAAAGACCCGTCTTATACCACAGGACGATTTCAAACCATCCGTAAACACGACTGATGAAGCAAACATGGCCGAGATCTTTAACCCTCCTGAAACGACGGCTGGATCGGAGGTGGTGAGCGACGATGAGACGTGTCGCTTCGGCAGATGTTTCTGCAGATGGGGGGTGAAAACCGACAACGCTACGCAGTCTTTGCCAGATGACGATAGGAAGGAGGAGGAAAAGGAGAATGACCTGATCATCATAACACCTCCGCCGTCCCCGCCACCACCCCCGTCACCATCCCTGTCACTCTTGGACCCCCCGTTGCACATCGATGATGAAACCGATGGGGGGAAGTGGTTGCTTTTCACCAGCACGGTGAAAACGGCCGTGTTTCATCTCCTCAACGAGGCCATCCGCCAGTTCAGGCAGAGCGAATGTTACGGTTGTCGGGTGAACCATCCGAGCCAGAGAAACCACCCGTGCCTGGAACCCTATGAAGAGGACTTTCTCCTGTACAACTACGACGGACTCATCAAGACTCTGCGTACGTCTAAATTCATTCAAGCCATTCAACGCTTGCTGATGCTTCGTCGCATCGAGGCTGAGGATTCAAGGGTCGAATCCTACGCCGACTCTCTGCTGTCTCAACTGAAATCTGAGAGAAATGTCTGGTGGGCCATAGATGACGTGTACAACGAGTTGGTACGGGGTGATGAAACGATTTTGAGACATCTGGATATGGTGACAGAGTGTTGGAATAATTACAAAAAAGATGGGTAATTATTGGAGAAAACTTGTAAACTCTATCGAGAACCACGCTGTTATTTACCCGTTGATTGACGCGATGGAAGCGTATGTTCTAAAATGAGACAAACCTCAAAAACTACAAATTATTCTTGATTATGCCCGCTCTAAGCCTACCTGGGAAGCTACCTGGAAATCCGTTGTCTCTCATGCTTTTGACTTTGACATTTTTGAAACAATTTTGAAGGAATGGTCTAAAGAAAAGTCTTTTCAACCTTCTCCTTATCACGTGTTCATTTTATATGCTCTGTTTGTTGATATGTCGATGTATCGTCTACGATGCGACATCCCCGTCAACGTTTTGTTTGAACTACAAAAACTGCACGAAGCGATTAAATTCACCTACGGTATACCTGTTTTACATCAAACCTTGATTATAGTTTATAGTTTATAGAAAAAAATTGTTTTAGATTCGCTGTGTGGTGTCCATGAATGAATAAAAACAAACTGTTTTAGATTCATTGTGTTGTTTCCATGAATGAATAAAAGAAATGTGTACCAAGCAACACGAGTTCATTTCTCTTTGTCTTTCCACAATGGAGAAAGCTATGGAAAAAGCATACTATACACCCGCACACCCGGGTAGTTTTGGAGGGGTAGATCGACTCCGTCGAGCTGTGCAGGATGAAACGGGGCAACGTGTCACAAAAGAAAAAGTTCAAGAATATTTAACGGGACAGGACGCCTATACACTCCATAAACCGGTTCGCATTCATTTTCCAAGAAACAGAGTCTTTGTCCCGCGACCTTTAACCCAGTTTCAAGCCGACCTCTGTGACATGCAAGCCTTGGCTGAATATAACGACGGTTATAATTATTTATTAACGGTCATAGATGTATTTTCCAAGAAGGCCTATGTGAGGGTTTTGAGGAGAAAGACGTCCGTGGAGGTGGTTGAATCGTTTCAATCGGTGTTGGGGGAAAGTCAGATTCCTCGCAAACTCCAAACCGACGCGGGAAAAGAATTTTTTAACAAGAGTTTTCAAGCTCTGATGAAGAAACACAATATTGTACATTTTTCTACGGCCAGCGATCTCAAAGCTTCGGTGGTTGAAAGATTTAATCGTACTCTGAAAGGGAGAATGTGGAG
Source organism: Nerophis ophidion (assembly GCF_033978795.1). Lineage (NCBI taxonomy): Eukaryota > Metazoa > Chordata > Actinopteri > Syngnathiformes > Syngnathidae > Nerophis > Nerophis ophidion. Next base: position 42,156,750 of record NC_084627.1, on the reverse strand, counting down.
ATATTTTACAGCCAACAACACCAGGCGCTACCTAGACGTCTTACAAGACTTGGTAAAAAGCTACAATCACGGATATCACAGCAGTATTAAAATGAAACCGGTGGATGTGACTTTGGAAAATACCCCTCAAGTGTTTGAGAATCTCTACGGCTCATTCACAGCATTCAAACGCAAATACAAATTTGCCACGGGAGATATGGTGAGAATATCCAAAGTGAGAGGAGTGTTTGATAAAAAATATGAACAGAGTTTTACAGACGAGGTGTTTACAATAACACGACGTCTCCATCGATCTCCCCCGGCATACAGACTGAAAGATTTTGACGGTGAAATAATAGAGGGTTCTTTTTACGAAGCCGAGTTGCAGAAAGTAAAAGAGAGCGAGGACAAGCGCTATCATGTGGAGGAAATTCTAAAACGACGTACGGTCGGTGGCAAAAAACAAGTTCTAGTGCACTGGAAAAACTGGCCCGAAAAATTCAACAGTTGGGTGGACGCTGACCTCCTTACAAATGTATAAAACAATCTGATGCCTTTGATGAGCCTCACAGTCTAAAGATCATCGAGCATTATGGATCATTCCTGCAACGAGGGTTTTTACCTCACCTTACCCTCCAACGCCAGCCTCAACGTATTTAAAGAAAACAAAAGTTCCCATTACCAGATAGATTTAAGTCAACATATAGATTTAGCAGGCTCATGGGAGGTGGCCTTAACAGAGATTTCATACCCTCGCTCATGGTATAATGTTTCTAACGGAGCATTTTATGAATGGCTAAAGAGACCTCCACCGGTGGGACCTGAAAGCAATCCTGGAATGGGGATAGTTTACCGTCAAGAATTGAGAGGGGGATGTTATGAGAACATTACACGATTCATAAATGAACTGAATGAATCTTTACAAAAAATTGACAACGATGTGAGGATAGCCTTTGACGATGTTAAAAAGCGAATCTCCTATCAATCAGGGGGTCAAACTCATTTTCGTTTTTCCCCTTCCCTGGCTTACATCATGGGAGTGAAACCTGGAAAGTGGATCAACTTTGACCGGGGGTCGGCCCCCTATCCCGCGGATATAAACGCCGGTTTCTACCATCTCTACTGTTACAGTGACGTGGTGCGACCTCAGATAGTAGGCGACGCTTATGCTCCTCTTTTGAGAATCGTGAGTGTAGAGGGAGCTTACGGTGAGATTGTCACCAAGTGTTTTAACCCCGCCTACTATTTACCCGTCTCGAAAAATCACATTGAAAACATCAGGGTGGAGATTAAATCTGATCAGAACAAACACGTCGACTTCACCTTTGGAAAGACCATCGCGAAGCTCCACTTTAGACCCGTTAGAAAGTAAAACCAACAACAATGAGAATGAGTCAACCCATGCACGACCCTCTACGTTTAGTGGGTTATTACGAAAGCCAGGTGGGGGGTTCCCTCCCCGGTTTCACAGGTTCACCTGTGATGTACGGGCGTGGGATAGGCTCCGTGTTTTCCAGGTTGTTTCGTTTTGTATCACCTCTGGTGAAAAGAGGTTTTGCCCTGGTCAAACCTCATCTTAAAACAGCGGCAAAAAATATCGCTTCCGACGTATTCAGTCATGCCGTTGGAAAAATGGGTAGTGGGGTACAAGACGGATCAGGAGGAATAATGGTCCTGGCTAGACAACCCCGAAAGAGACCCCCGGGACGACGTCTCTCAACGAGTGGTAAAAAACGCCGTCATCTGGGGAGAAGAAAATCAGTCGGTAAAAGGTTTTCGAAGAGAAGGACCGTCGTTCCCTCACACGATATATTTTTAAAAAAAAAGAAAAAAGATGGCTCTTTTACATCAAAATTCGGCCGAATGCACGATGGCCGAGCTGGATTTATTTTCAGCTCCTATGACTCAGATGTCTATCGATGATAAATCCTACACAGAAGTCCTACCGCTATCCGCCATCACTGACGGGGGTCCTATTGAATTTTTCATCCCGGGAGAAGGTGAAAAGTACTTGGATCTGAATGACACATTACTTTACCTGCGGGTTAAAATTACCCGCGCCGATGGATCAAATATCCCAAACGACGCCAATGTGGGTCTCATCAATTATCCTCTAAACACCATCTTCAGCCAATGCGACATTATGCTCGGGGAAAGACTGATTTCTCAATCCAGCGCCACACACCCATACAGGGCGATAATTGAAACGCTACTAAACTATTCTGAAGCCACACTCAGAAGTCAATTCTCAGCCGGGTTATTCCACAAAGACACCGGCGGCTCAATAGACTCTATAGAAACAGCGAACGGACCAAACAAAGGACTCAACATCAGAGCCGGTTACACGGCTGAATCTAAAGAGGTTCAGCTACTAGGACCCCTCCACGCAGACATTCTTTTCAGCGAGAGACTCCTTCTCAACTCGGTGGATCTGAGGATCAAACTCACGCGTGCCAGCGACGCCTTTTGTCTCACAGGGGCTGCGGACGGTACTTTCCGTCTGAAAGTGCTGGGTGCCTCTCTCTTCACAAAAAAGGTCACCGTTTCGCCGGCCGTACGATTGGGGCACGCCTCGGCCTTACTCAAAGGAAACGCACTCTACCCTTTGTCACGGGTCAGCGTGAAAACCTACTCTATCCCTGAAAATTCCAGAGTATGCACCCAAGAAAATTTGTTTTTGGGCACGATGCCTAAATACATTGTTTTGGGTATGGTAAATCATGAAGCTTTCACAGGAAGAAGAGATCTCTCACCCTTTAATTTCCAGCATTTTAACACAGAATACATCACCCTCTGTCACGCGGGAAAACAAATTCCCTCCAAAGCTTTCCAACCGCAATTTAACCAGGGGGCTTCGGTCAGAGAGTTTTACAACATGTTTACCGCTACAGGGAGGCATATGAAAGATTTACCTCTGTGCATCAACAGACAAGATTTTGAACGGGGTTATTCGCTGTTTGTGTTCAATCTCAATCCGGGAGAGGACAGCGACGCATTGTCTCGGGTTTCTAATGGCACTTTGAGGTTGGAAATGAGATTCAGAGTACCCTTACCCAACACGGTCACTCTTGTGGTTTACGCATGTTACGATTCTATTTTGGAAATTGATTCCAAACGACAAGTCCTGGTGGATTATTATTGACGACGGAGATGAATAACCATCAACTGGAGAAGCTTCTGCGACGAGTGTTGGGGAATGTTTTCTGTGGTGTATGGGCCTCCGACCAACTCCCCTCACTGACTCGCTCCTTTACCCCACCCTCCTACTTTATCGTCAACACCCACGAAGGACATCGACCGGGGGAGCACTGGTTATCGATGACTCTGGAGGAAGATGGGACCGCCACTTTTTTTGATTCTTATGGATTTTCTCCCGATTTTGATTACTACCCTCGGAGCATCTTGAACTTTTTGGAAAATCGTTCTGACCGTATATTGTACCACAACCTACAGCTTCAACACCCTTTGTCCACAGTGTGCGGTCAACACTGCGTTTATTATCTGCACCATCGATTTTGCGGACTGTCTTTTGAACAAGTTTTGTCTTTATACACAGATGATGTAGTAAAAAATGATCTTGAAGCATATACCCTGGTTAAAAAAATTCAATGTTGTACTAGCACGAATAAGAATAATAGTAGTCGTTGTGGCGTACAAGACGTCTGTTGTTTAGAAACTTTTTTGAACCGTTGAAATGAAAATGCTGTACACACTGCGTTTGATGAATAAAAAAACATTTTATTGAAACAAGAGTTTTGTCATCATTCATTCAAGGTTTAACCAATGTGGGGACAATGTCACTTTTCTACCTCTTCTTTTCCTCTCGGGGGATAGAAATGTTTCTTTTTCCACCCATTCTGATTCAAACTCTCCATCCGCTTTCAGATGTCTGTATTGATCTCGTGCTCTGGGGTTATGAATGGTCGATGTGGGGACATTTAGCTCCGTCAACGCTGTTAAAAATTTTCTCCAACCCTCAGGCGTGCGGGTCTGTGGATTTTTGGACCGTTGCATCAGGTGTTTCAGTAAATCGATCATATGAGATCCCTGCACCGGTGTACCGTTTTGAACAAACTCTCCTTTAGAGGTCCACCCCTTATCATTCTCGGATAATTTTTTCATAATGTACTCGGCGTTGTTACGGTCGCGTCGGGGGAGGATTTTCAGAACTTCGATCATCGTGACATCCTTTGACCCCCCGCCAGTATTCCGAGGTTTATCCTCCGGTTTATCCATCGGTTTATCCTCTGGTTTATCCTCCGGTTTATCCTCAGAGTCATTCCATGGTTCACCCCGCAAATCCTTGTGTAAAGTCAGAGTCATCCTTTTCTCCTCCCGTTGCCCCTGCTTCAACAGGCCGAGATATCTCTGCAGCAGGGTATCGTATATTTTTATTCTTTCATGAGGATTCATTCCGGGTTCGTTTAAGACGGCTCTCATTTTAACATCTAGATCATCCTCCGCCGAGTCTCTGATGGTCGGCTCCGGGCGAGTCAGACGATTTAATTGTTGGGGGGATAGGAGAAACAATTTTTGAGCCTTTTTCATCTTCAACCTTTTCCGCTCAATCCACCGATAAGATTCCCTATAAACGGTACGACGGTGGCCAGTAAGGGTAGAAGAAAACCGCCCGACTGTTTCATCAGAGTCTGGCGTTTGCGTTTCAGTCCAGTCCTTTTATCAGCCAGCAGTCGGATGATTTTCTTTTGTTTTTTAAGCTGAGCAAATTGAGACGGTGATAAGGGCACATTACCCTTCAGAATGTTTAAAGCAATTTCACACAGCGTCTGGATAAAGTCTGGTGAGCCGTGACTCAGAATATCTCGACGTTTTTGTGGTGTGGCATGGTACAGAGCTTTTAACATGGGACCGTTCCTCTTTACACGCTTTGACATTATGTTTTTGGCACGTAGACAACGGGCCACTGGTGCGGAAGCACGCCCGACCTCACTCTGTATTGTTCTGGACAGAAAGGTGTCAGGTCGACCAATAAATAGCCATGAGCATCCAAAGTAGCATCCGCAAAACTTTCCAAGAAAAAACTTTTTTGTGCGGGGAACATTTGCTGTGCCAACACGTTAATCTGCAATCTGTCACGCGGATTCTTAAACAGGATCATATAATTACAGTTTAAGCTAATGGTGCGTGAAAATTTTCCCTGATGAAAAACATTCTGGGTCAGCATCATAACGCTCATATTTCTATGATGTCTATACTGCGTGAAAATTTTAACCACTTCGGGGTGATTTGAGGCTTGAAAAATAACATCGTCCAAAATCACCAAATGGGTCTGATCGTCCGGAAACAAGTTTTCATCTTCAAAGGAATCAGGCAGTCCTTCAACAAATTTTATTTTTTTATTCATCTTTTTTAATTCAGCATACATGGGTTGGAAAGATGTATAAATCCACACAATGTTGTCGGGTACAGAATTCATGACGTGTTCACAATTTTCCAATACACATTTTACAAAAAAAGTCTTTCCGCAACCACTAGGTCCTACAACCAGGCATGAAAAAGGTGTATGAAATCTGGGATCAAAGTCTACTCGTTCCATTTTTTCCATTTCCTCCCTAATACCCGAAAGGTAAAGTTTTCCCGTCGGGAAAGAGACGTCTTTTGTCATACACCACTCGAAACTTTTTTTCGAAAGACGAGTTATTTAAAAGGAACCCCCTTTTATCACGAACAATTTGGTGATGAGGGGTGTAGATCGCACCTGTTTTGTCTTCCTCCAGATAGCCCTCCACCAAATCTTTAACGCTGTCAAAGTTGACCCTCTCACAACACTCGCGGGTTTGAGTGATTCCTTTGGCACGCAGCACAGTTTTTTTACCCTGCAGGGTTTGGTAGGCATAACTCTTTGGACCGGCGGAGACGAATTCGTGAATGCTGTCTCCTCCCAACTCATCCGTCAAATCGCCTAGATAGGACCCCGTCTCCAGAGAAACTTCCCCCTCGTTTACCGTGTAGATTAAACTATCGGTGTCTGTGTAAAGAACTCTCTCTTGCAACCCCTCTAGGTAACCGTACATTTTCAAACGTGCGTAAGCGGTGGTAAAAGCAGCGACAAATACATTATTTGTGTTACCGGGAAGCACCACGCTGTTTTTACTGTATTGCCATTGCACCATAGCAATTTGCTCGTTGAGAAAGGAAAAATATTCAACCTGATATTTTCCTGAAAATACAAAGTCGAAAAATACTTCACTTTTTCTCACCAAGGTGGTCTGAGTTCTATTGCACCTCTCCGCAAACTTTCCCCAAAGGCTGTTTAAACAGAGTTTTGACATTTGTCTCTTGGCAGGGTTGGGGTCGATTTTTTCAGCATCCAGCTGTATTCCCTGATTTTCACGATATTCACGAATGTACTTTTCCCTGCTTTCTGCATCGACGGCTTCTTTGGGATACCCTGAAGCTTCTTGCTTACCCTTTAGGAAAGTTTGAACATAACCCGTAAAAACGGTTTCGCTCCGTTCTTCAAAGTGCCACACCTCCGTAATCTTACCGACTCTGTATCCCAACTGTAAAGCTTTGTTGAATTCGAGCGTGACCCAGACTCCCGTCAATGCCCTTCCTTCCTCATCATGTTCGCAGGGTTCCTGCTGGTTATTGTTTTCTGCGCATGTGCGGCAAAGTGTAAACACTAGTTTACCCTTGACCGTTCTGTAGGGTAGCACAGGGAAATAGAGACCTCGAGGAGGGTGAACAACGGCTCTGACCAGACCGAAATAGTTTCCAACATCGTCAAAATCCGTGTGGATGATGACAGGATGACCCAGGGGGTAAGGAAATGCGCTGTTGACGTACGGGTAGAGAGAGGTGACATCCTCATACAATACACGCTGGTTCTCACCCGCCGTGTGCCTCAAGCAAAAGGCGCTTGTCCTACCTCCATAAAGAGCGTCTCGAGGCATGAGAGGTGCGGGGTAATTGCGTGTTTTGAGAAAGTCTATTACCCTAGGATTTGATTTTTTCATTTCATTCCACTCGTGCTCTCTGATGACGATGATGTTGACCTTGTGGTCACGCTTTAACGCTTTCATTTTTTTCTCGGTAGCCTTGTGCAACTCCTCGAACGGTGTGTTTGTCAAAGGGCATACAGCACCGGGTTCGAAACACGTCGGGCATCCGTGATAAAAACACCCCTGAAATTCCCAGACGAATGGTTTGCCACCGATTATAGCAAACCCATCCACAAAGTATGCCCCCATCTGTTTTTCGCCTTTGTTTAAAGCATGCTGAATGAAAATACCACGACGATGCGACTCCCATTCTAACCATTGGATGCTGGTGTGTGAGTATTTTTTACACAACCCTCGGTAGTTATCCGGGGAAGGTATGGCTAGAGAACGCGGCTCGAGGAAATTAGTCACAAACACCTTCATGCAGGCCGAGGCTATGGTGATACGGGAGAAGGGGTCAACACCCGTCTCGCTCGTAAACTCGGCTCTAAATTTGATGCAACCCTCACGAAGAACATTGACGTCGTTTTTACAGTAGTGTACCGCTTGTTTTTGAAAATCAAAGACCTCGCTTTTCTCATTTTGATACCACGTCTCAAACTTGGTGCGTTCAACAGGTGTCATGCGTTCTACACCGTAATTGCTGATTGCGGGGTATTTTCCGACATAATTTAAATGTTCCTCCGAACTAAATTTGTGAGGAAAATACCCCTTGGACCAGCAATCACCGAGTCCTAACGCTTTTGGCATAGCGCTAAGCGGCATGGTAAGGAAGGAAAGCGAGTCAATGTATTTTTGCAAAAAATCAGGGTCTTTAAAACAGAGAACTTTACTCCCCTGCATGATAATTAAGGGTGCTATACCCAGCCGTACCATGCCTCTCAGAATCAAGTAACCGTCAAATCCTCTCGAATTGTGGGCTATAAATGTAGATTTAAGATAACGAGGTTTCCTGAAATGATTGAGGAAAACTGTAACACAATCCAGTCCAAAAGCACACCACTCTTCTCCTTGCAGCGTCTTGGTACAGACTAGAAAGGGAATGTGAGTGTGATTGTCATCGACAAACGTCTCAAAATCATAGAATATGATATTATCATTGTGGTTTACTTCACGTGGTTGGGGTTGTATATAGCAAAGATGTCGTGTTTCAGGTGTCTCTGAGTCACTGCGAGGTAGCTCTTCTTTACATATTTGACATTTTAACTTAGGGCACGTGTGTTTAGCGATACCTGTAGCCACAGGTACATCGTAAAATAGGTTGCATTTAAGGCATTTCTTTCGCCGATCGCAGTTGCTGACGAGTTTTTCCATAACCCGGTGTTTTACCCTGTGTCTGAGGAGACATGCAGGAGAACGACACCACATGTTGCAATCCCTGCAAAGCACAGTTTTCCCCTCTATTTTTACACACCCGTTTTGTGTACAGACCAAGCAATAGCCGTCGCATTTGTGTCTGTCGGGTTTGTCGTACCCTTGGTAACAGTAGTGACAAACGTGCGGTTTTGACAAAAAACCTTTAATGTTAATGATACCGCTGTAATGATTCTGAGATAAATACAGATACAACGGATTTTCTGATTTTGGGTAATCCGTCTCGAACCGTGAGAGGGGTCGTTGGCCCTCTTCTCTGAACAGTATGACAATTTTACGACGTACCACTTTTTCAAATTCACGAATATGACTGAAAGTGACGGAAGTCTGTTCGTCTAAGCCCGCTTTTCTCTGTATTTTTTCAGCCTCCGCCACAGCCTGGCTATCTGTAAATTCAGGATGTAACAGACTTGCTAGGCTAATGGCAAAACATAGTTGATTATTCGAGTTTAATGGATTGTAAAGATAACGAGCTTTTTTTCTGTGGATTTCATGTTCCAAAAGGGTTTCGATTTTTCTTCTTACACCACCTCGAGGGTTATGTATCACCTGGACCATCACCTGTATTTCTTCATCGTTCAATATTTCAACGTTTGATTGTACCAACAGATCTAACACATCTTGAAAAGCATTCATCACAGCCCCGGCATCGTTTCGAAATGTAAATGAAGTGTGTTGATTTGCACTTTCACCGGATAACTCCAATTGAATGATATCGCCGGGTCTAGCTTCCTTAGTTACCATCTGTGTCAGCTTTTTAAGCCTCCCCAAGACTCCGCGGTAAAATGTGGCGTAATCTGTTACATCGTTGTTTTGAGGAAAAGTTAAAACGCTGGATAGTTGTATATTGTTGAATGTTTCCCTCCTCAAGACATTTACCCCATCACCCCTCTGGGTCTCATTTGAAATTGATTGGTCAGCCGTTGACGGTTGGTTCTGCATGACCCCCACCACCTCCGAAAAATCCAAACATTCCCCCGAGGGTGTCGCCCCTCCCAACACCTCGTGATGCTGTGTAGAGGCTTGTGTGTTTGTGTTTGAATTTAACACATTAATATCATCTTGCAAAGACGGATCATTGTTTGGTTCCCATTCTATCTGGTTGTTTGGATCTAAATGATGATTACAAACGTCTTCATCTTCTTCAATAACTACATCTAATTCAGATGGAACTACACCCATTATATTTCTCTAAAGAAAAAAAGAAAAAATAATTCGAATGGAACAGATATAACAAACCAGTATGTATCAAATCATGTCTGCCATCTTCATGAGAGTGCGAGCCAGTATACGATAGTACTGTTTCAGCCTTCTTCTGTTTCTATCATGTTTGTCGAGCTGGCGGGCGCATCTACGCTTCCTCCTGCGTTTGTTGCCTGTGGAAAAAAAAAAAAAACAAAAAAAAAAAAAAATTAATATATACCGGCTTTAACCACATGTGGCGCTGTCATCTCCACTCATGCAAGCATAGCCGGAAACAACCGCCCACCTCCGGAATCAGTCCCCGCCCATTCCCCTTAGGCGCGAAATTCATTTGAGCGAAAGACATTGGAATGAGAGGAGCTCTTTAAAGCTCCTGAGAATCTTAAAAAGCTTACAGAAAACGAGAAAAACTTACAGCGGGTGCCTGTTGGACATTCACCGTCGTTTTCGATGATTTCCCCACGGAGCAAGGATTCGATGTCTGGAGTCTTTGGCGCAATCAAGCCTTCTCCTCTGCCTGGAATGGCCGTTGACGGACCCTCCAGCGTTAAGGGAGACCAGTGAGCAAGAGATGTAAACGGAAAATCTGTAAGTAAATATATGTATATATGTATCGTATACCGCATGTTTTTTTTCTTGTAAAAATGAGAATTATTTGACTCACCAGACTGCGATTGGGTTAAAGGGATCGCGTTGGTCTCTTCCGGCGAATCCTCTATAAAACAAAATAATGAATACACACAATATTAAATAATTCGAAGGTTTAAACACACCTCGATAATCATCTTCCAACTTTGTAAGATCGATCAAACAAAGTTCTTCGTCTTTCACTTCGTCGTCATCGGCTGTTAAAAAAAAAAAAGGTATTACATCGTCGTACACGTGCAATGCTTTTAACGTTTAAATGCTTAAACGGAGTTAAACCATTGTCTAATAATGTGGTAAAAACGGAGGTAATGAAATGAATACAGTAAAAAAAAAAAAAAATCGGTACTTACACAAAAGGATTGGAGACTCTGTTAGGAGATCCCTTGGTGGTGGGTGAATTTCAACTCGATGTTCGACTGTTTTTAGTTCGAATAAATACTTATTATAGTAACATTAAACAGACGTGTTACAAGGAATGAAAAAAAAAAAAAAGAAATTACCTTTCATTTTGCAAATCGCGGTTACACTGTGTTCTGCTCTAGTTCTCCATCTGTTTAAATATGTTTTCGTGAGGTATGGAAGTTGTTTCAGACAATCGTAAACATTTAAACGGTCAAATGGGTGGCCAGTTGCTATTCATACGAAATTCTCAAGCTCCCATAAAAACTGAACCCTCCTTTGTATCCCAAACTGACCTGTTGATTCAAACGGTCATAAACATTTAAACTGTCAGATGGGAAGTCAGTAAAAACTGAACCCTCCTTTTGTCCCCCAAACTGACCTGTTGATTCAAACGACCGTAAAGACCAGTTGCTACGTGACACTGTGTTCTGCGATAGTTTTTTCCATCTGTTTAAATATGTTTTCGTGAGGTACGGAAGTTGTTTCAGTGCGTACGAATGTGTGTGTGTGTGTGTGTGTGTGTGTGTGTGTGTGTGTGTGTGTGTGTGTGTGTGTGTGTGTGTGTGTGTGTGTGTGTGTGTGTGTGTGTGTGTGTGTGTGCGTGTGTGCGTGCGTGCGTGCGTGTGTGTGTGTGTGTGTGTGTGTGTGTGTGTGTGTGAAGTGTGTGTGTGTGTGCGTGTGTGTGCGTGTGTGCGTGTGAAGTGTGTGTGTGTGTGCGTGTGTGTGCGTGTGTGCGTGTCCACCAAAAACTTCCCAATCCACGGTAGATAACGATGAAAATATCGAAAAAGGGCTTCCGTCTCTTCTTTCTTTTAGCTGAAATAAGCAGATATCACCCATTTCGTATCTGAATACAAATCCAAAAGATCCCTCCCCTTCCAAATCCCATTTCTCACGCAAAGACTCGGTCGGCGGCATCTGAATACGATTTAGAAACACTCGACTTTTTTGCGGAGCGTCAATGTAAGTTTTATTATTTTTATAAATCGAAACAGGCGTTTCACTAATCATGACCGAATCGAACAAAGTCTTTACGCTAACGTATAAAGCTCCACCTCCTCTGCGTGTGTGTGTGTGTGTGTGTGTGTGTGTGTGTGTGTGTGTGTGTGTGTGTGTGTGTGTGTGTGTGTGTGTGTGTGTGTGAAGTGCGTGCGTGTCCACATCTCCACACGTAACATTCCCAGCCATCAATACATCGAAATCTGGAAGTTGTTTCAAACGATCGTAAACATTTAAACTATCAAATATATGGTCACATGCTGCTCAGATGACATTGCTTTCTTAAAAAAACTGATCCCTCCTCTGTTCCCTGTCAGGTCTTAACTCCACCCTCTTCCTGGTTTAACCACTCCCACCGCAGGTCTTAACTCTTCCTGGTTTAACCACTCCCACCGCAGGTCTTAACTCCACCCTCTTCCGGGTAAGCCACACCCACTTGGCCTTGACATTTGAACCTGACCTTTGACTTTGACCTTTGACTTTGACCTTTAACCTTGACCCCCTCATAAATCATTAACCTTTGAACTTGACCCCTCATAAATCATTGACCTTTGACCTTGAGGGTCATAAATCATTGTTTTATGGGGGGTCATAAATCACTTTTGACTAAAGGTAGGGACTTAAATTCTCTCACGACGTCACTTGTCATGCACACGTCTGATGTGTGCTTGCACTGACGTGTTCTTTCCTTGCAGAGCCCGGAAGACCAGACTCTGTCAAGAAGTAGGCCAGCAACAGACTTTAAGCCCACAGCCCACTTTTAGACATGTTCCCTCTCCAAAATAAAAGCGTGGCTGATGAAAGCTGGGCTGGAAAAGAAGAGCACATCACTGCCGGCGATCCCGAGTCAATATTGTTGACACACAAAGAGAATATCACAGCTTCTTCACCTCTGCATGAACTCCCCGAAGCCCAGGCAGGATTGAAGTCGGCTTGGGGAGCATGCAAGGTAGCAGAAATAGAGGAGGAAGAGGAGGAGAGCATGCAAGGTAGCAGAAATAGAGGAGGACGAGGAGGAGGAGGAGAAGGAGGAGGAAGCTCGGCTCTGCTCCATTGTTGTGATGATGCAGCTTATGGATGGAAGCAGGACAAGTCTCACAAAGACAATACCAGCACACAGAGTCCATCTCCTGGTTCCTGACTGAGTCCCTCATGGAGCTTTGAATGCAACATAACACACACGCAAACACACACACACACACACACCCACACCCACACCCACACACACACACACGCACACTTACACACACACTTACACACACACACACACGCACATACACGTTCACACACACACACATACACACACGCGCACACACCTACACACACACACTTGCAAACACACACTTACACACATACACTTACACACACGCACACTTACACATACACACACACATAGACGGACAAAAACACACACACACACACACGCACTTACAAATTCACGCACACACAAACACACACACACACATGCACTTACGAACACACACACACACTTTCACATACGCACACATACACAGACAAACACACATGCACACACATGCACTTACGAACACACACACACACTTTCACATACACACACATACACAGACAAACACACACACACAGACACACACATGCACGCACGCACACACGCACACACACGCACATACACACACATACACACACACACACACACACACACACTTACACACGTACACACACACACGCACATTCACATTCACACACATACACACACACACACACACACACACATACACACACGCGCACACACACATACACACACTTACACAGAAAAACACACACACACATGCACTTACGAACACACACACACACTTTCACATACACACATACACAGACAAACACACACACACAGACACACACATGCACGCACGCACACACGCACACACACGCACTTACACACACATACACATACACACACACACACACACACACACTTACACACGTACACACACACACGCATATTCACACACATACACAAACACACACACATACACACACCTACACACACACGCGCACACACACACACACTTACACAGAAAAAAACACACACACACACGCACGCACATTCAAATTCACACACACGCACACACATACACACTCCTACACACATACGCGCACACACAAACACACACACACACGCACGCACATACAAATTCACACACATGCACACAGATGCACACACACGCACACACATACACACTCCTACACACATACGCGCACACACTTACACACACACATACACGTACACATTCACACAAACACACACACACACGCACGCACATACAAATTCACACACATGCACACACACACACGCACACATATACACACTCCTACACGCACACACTTACACACACACACACACACATACACGTACACATTCACACAAACACACACACACACGCACGCACACACACACACACACACACACTCCTACACACATACGCGCACACACTAACCCACACACACACATACACGTACACATTCACACGAACACACACATACACACATTTATACACATACACAGACACACACACTCACAAACAAACACACACACACACACACACACGTACACATTCACACAAACACACGCACACACATACACACTCCTACACACATACGCGCACACACTTACACGTACACATTCACACAAACACACACATACACACATTTATACACATACACAGAAACACACACTCACAAACAAACACACACACACACACACACACACACACACACACACACACACACACACTCACACCTTCTGCTTGGCAGCCAATTAGCAGCATGCAATCCAATGCCAGCTGAATGACTGCATGATGATGAGCTTGCATCACTGTGTGTGAGTGTGTGTGTGTGTGTGTGTGTGTGTGTGTGTGTGTGTGTGTGTGTGTGTGTGGGTTTGCTAAGACATTCCCGTCACGTGTGTGAGCCAGGATGAAGATGTTGCTCCAATTCAGCCCAGACAGACATGAGGGGAGGAGGCAAAGGTGGTGAGAGGAGAAGAAGAGGAAGAAAAGAAGAAGAAGAAAAAGAAGTGTTGGGAGGAGGGTACCAAAAGAAGGATGGGGAGAGGGGAAGTGAGGTGATGAGGTGGGAAGAAGGTGAAGGGAGAGTGAAGTAATGTTCTATGTGTGGGAAGTCATGGACCGCCATCCTTATTATCAATACTGTGGAGATACAAATTAAACACTTTGATTGGAGCCCTGGTGACCTTGGAGTAAGTCTTGTGGAGCTAATTCAGTCTGATCACAATGAAGGATGTAGTTGCAAAGTGCACTCCAGTTCCTATAAACACAAATGATCAAAACACCTAAATACTACATGTTATTATGAATGTTACTAGATACTACATATATATATGCTGCTCCTCGATCTTAGCGCTGCTTTCGATACCGTCGATCATAATATTTTATTAGAACGTATCAAAACACGAATTGGTATGTCAGACTTAGCCCTGTCTTGGTTTAACTCTTATCTTACTGATAGGATGCAGTGTGTCTCCCATAACAATGTGACCTCGGACTACGTTAAGGTAACGTGTGGAGTTCCCCAGGGTTCGGTCCTTGGCCCTGCACTCTTCAGCATCTACATGCTGCCGCTAGGTGACATCATACGCAAATACGGTGTTAGCTTTCACTGTTATGCTGATGACACCCAACTCTACATGCCCCTAAAGCTGACCAACACGCCGGATTGTAGTCAGCTGGAGGCGTGTCTTCATGAAATTAAACAATGGATGTCCGCTAACTTTTTGCAACTCAACGCCAAAAAAACGGAAATGCTGATTATCGGTCCTGCTAGACACCGAACTCTATTTAATAATACAACTCTAACATTTGACAACCAAACAATTAAACAAGGCGACACGGTAAAGAATCTGGGTATTATCTTCGACCCAACTCTCTCCTTTGAGGCACACATTAAAAGCGTTACTAAAACGGCCTTCTTTCATCTCCGTAATATCGCTAAAATTCGCTCCATTCTGTCCACTAAAGACGCTGAGATCATTATCCATGCGTTTGTTACGTCTCGCCTCGACTACTGTAACGTATTATTTTCGGGTCTCCCCATGTCTAGCATTAAAAGATTACAGTTGGTACAAAATGCGGCTGCTAGACTTTTGACAAGAACAAGAAAGTTTGATCACATTACGCCTGTACTGGCTCACCTGCACTGGCTTCCTGTGCACTTAAGATGTGACTTTAAGGTTTTACTACTTACGTATAAAATACTACACGGTCTAGCTCCATCCTATCTTGCCGATTGTATTGTACCATATGTCCCGGCAAGAAATCTGCGTTCAAAGGACTCCGGCTTGTTAGTGATTCCCAAAGCCCAAAAAAAGTCTGCGGGCTATAGAGCGTTTTCCGTTCGGGCTCCAGTACTCTGGAATGCCCTCCCGGTAACAGTTCGAGATGCCACCTCAGTAGAAGCATTTAAGTCTCACCTTAAAACTCATTTGTATACTGTAGCCTTTAAATAGACTCCCTTTTTAGACCAGTTGATCTGCTGTTTCTTTTCTTTTTCTTCTATGTCCCACTCTCCCCTGTGGAGGGGGTCCGGTCCGATCCGGTGGCCATGTACCGCTTGCCTGTGTATCGGCTGGGGACATCTCTGCGCTGCTGATCCGCCTCGACATCTCTGCGCTGCTGAGCCGCCTCCGCTTGGGATGGTTTCCTGCTGGCTCCGCTGTGAACGGGACTCTCGCTGCTGAGTTGGACCCGCTTTGGACTGGACTCTCGCGACTGTGTTGGATCCATTGTGGATTGAACTTTCACAGTATCATGTTAGACCCGCTCGACATCCATTGCTTTCCTCCTCTCTAAGGTTCTCATAATCATTATTGTCACAGACGTCCCACTGGTTGTGAGTTTTCCTTGCCCTTATGTGGGCCTACCAAGGATGTCGTGGTGGTTTGTGCAGCCCTTTGAGACACTAGTGATTTAGGGCTATATAAGTAAACATTGATTGATTGATTGATATACTTACATCATGTATATATTACATGTTATTATGAATGTCACCACATTATATATATACTTACATCATGTATATATTACATGTTATCATGAATGTTACTGCATGATATATACATACTTACATCATGTATATTTTACATGATGTATAAATATATGTTTCTTATTGCATTTAAAAAACAACTAGACAACATACTAAACAACTTGTCTTTTAGTAGTAAGTAAACAAACAAAGATTCCTAATTACTCTGCTGACCTATGCAGTAACATATTGTGTCATGTGTACACCTATTACTTTGTACCCATTATGAGGGACAAACTGTATAAATGTATTATTATGTACTTGTTTATTTACTGTTAATATCTGCTTATTTTCTGTTTTAACATGTTCTACCTACACGTTCTACCTTCTGTTAAAATGTAATAATCACTGATATAAGACCAAACAATTAAAAGGCGGAGATGATCACCATGCAGAGTGGGGCTAGGATTATATAAATCACATGACCTCCTGCACTTTGCAAGTGACAAGGAGGATGCGGGGGTGAAGGTGGGGATAAGAAAAGAGCAGTGATGGACACGTGCACACGGGTGATCATCTGAGGCTGATGGATCCTCAGCTTCCAGTTGAGGCTGTAATGAAGCCATGAGAGACCGTTCAATGGTTCTGGTCTCACTCTCATCTTGGTACTACAAACACAAGTCTGCTATCTCACCACATTGGTGGTTATGTAATCAGAGCAGAGGTTGCGCCGAGCCTAATTAGACTCCCAGACTTCAAAGCTGCTGCTGCCAGCAAACGACTTGTTTTGCTTTGCTGTTGTCATGTCAACAGGAGACATTATTAGCCATGAATTCAGTTCATGGTCACGGGCAGGCTGGAACCTATCCCACAGATGGGCCATTTACACTCCCCAATTATATGGTGCGTTTGTGTGCGAGTAAGTTGGTAATCCTCACTCCTCGAGGCCTCAAGAGTTGCGCTGCACAAGTGCGCACGGATGTGAATCCAAAGAATGTGGAAATGTGATTAAAATAATCTTTCACTTGAGTGCAATCGTTGAAGTAAATAAGGCTCTGCATTTTGTCATGTTTCACACTACAAACCGTCCAAAGATTGTAATGAACCATTCATTAGGTCAAAGACGTCAACAATTGGCACTGTCTTGCTGAAATAAGCAGGGGCGTCCATGATAACAGTGCTTGGATGACAATATATGTTGCTCCAAAACCTGTATGGACCTTTCAACATTAATGGTGCCTTCACAGGTGTGTAAGTTACCCATGACTTGGGCACTAATACACCTTTTGAACTTTGCGCCTATAACAATCCAGATGGTTATTTTCCTCTATGTTCCGGAGGACACAGTTTCCAAATATAATTTGAAATGTGGACTCGTCAGACCAAAGAACACCTTTCCACTTTGCATCAGTCCATTTTAGGTGAGCTCGGGCCCTGCCAAGCCGGCGGCGTTTCAGGATATTGTTGATAAATGGGTTTTTCAAGCTAAAGTTTTATTATGTTTTTAGTTTGTATTTCTTGTTCAACACTTACCATGAATTGATTAATGTGGACCCCGACTTAAACAAGTTGAAAAACTTATTCGGGTGTTACCATTTAGTGGTCAATTGTACGGAATATGTACTGAACTGTGCAATCTGCTAATAAAAGTTTCAATCAATCAATAATGCTACATGTGTGACGTTTGGCGGGCATCGTGATGCGAGAGGGGTTCTTCCTGGATGCAGATCGGGCTCGGACACAGCGGACAGGTGAGAAATAATGATTTATTAAAACTAAAAACAGACTAGGAACAAAACCACTGGTGCTAAGGCAGAAAAGGCAAACAAAGAGTTACTAGAATGTGAGCTAGGGAAACAAACAGAATACTTGCTCGAGGCACAACAGGCAAAACAAAACGCTAGCATGGGAGCTAGGGAGCACAAAAGGCTAAGCACGTAAGCTAACGAGTCCAAAGCAGGTAGCCGAGTCGTCACTAGTGAAACACGAACCGTATGTTCACTAAACAACGAGGAGAGAACGAGTGAACGGAAAAGGCAGGCTTAAATAAGGATGTTAATCAACAAACAGGTGAGAGTCCGGAAACAAGGAACAGGTGAAACAAGTATGCAACCATGACGACAGAACAAACCAGGAAGTACCCAACAAACCCAAAAATCCAAATAACAAACGATCCGGGCAGCTGGATCTGTTCAGCATAGCTTCTAAAACTTGTAGCTCATCCTCCTTATGTTCAGGTTCAAAAATATAAAGTTCTGGATCATAACATTTTCCTAAAATAATGCTTGTTGGCTCTCACAAAGTCTGTGTTATCGGCATTGTTGTTGATGGGGAAGGGATCCGTGGTTCCTCCTCTACGTCTCAGATCACGTGACTGGCTAGCTCATTAGCTCTCAAAATTGCTCAGGAATCTTTGTGGAATTGAAACTATTTTGATCATACCTATTTACTCACAAACTTTGGAACTTTTTTGGTGTTGTAAAGCAGATAAATATGATCATATCTTCAATATAGAGGCAAGTTGTTTTTCACTCTACTGCCACTTTAAGCTGAAATACCAACTCAGAATGACCACCATGCTGCTTTTCTCAAGGTACCACTGTACTTAAACATCAGAGCCTAAACAGTGTGTGTGTGTGTCTGTGTGTGTGTAAGTGGCCTAAGTGATTTCAAGGTCCTCTGGTGTTTGTTTGATGGAGGATGATTAAATGGGTAATGGAAACCAGCCTGCTCTCATAGCGGGCGACTTGATTGATGCAGAACACACACACACACACACACACACACACTTTCTTGTTGTAATTTTACACGCAAGTCAACATTTTACAAGAAAATCTGAACATTTGTGCAATATTATGATACAAGTTGGCATTTTACTCAATAACCGCCGCAATTTTACAAGAAAAGCTTACGATTTGAGCTATTTTGCGAAAAGACTGGTCATTTTACTTGAGAAAAGTCTCAATTTTATAAGAAAATTTCAACATTTTGGCAACAATATAATAAATATCAGAATTTTCGATGGCAAAATAATGACTAAAGTCATCATTTTACTCCAAAAATGTCTCTGTTTTACGAGAACAACAAAAAAGTTGGCAATATTGTGATAAAAGTCAGAATTTTGTATGACAAATGTCACCCTTTTGCATTAAAAAGTAACAATTTTACATAAAAAATAATAACTTTACGAGAAAATATTGCAATATTACAGAAACAGAAAGAATATGACAAATAGTTACCAATTTTTATAAGAAAAAAGTTGTCACATAGTAAGAACAAGACTGCTTTTAGTTATGTTATTTGATTTTATTTTTGCTTTTAATTGCTTTTTAACACATGAAATCAACAAACAAACAAAAAACTGACATTGGAGCAATGTTCACAGATTTTATTATTTGGCTCTCTATTATTTCCATATTGGGACCATGATTTGGGTCCTAACTTGTTCACCGGTCCTCATATGGAAGGTAATTTTCCTTCTTGATGTCTCAAGAAGGGTAAAAATACAAGTACACACACACACACACACACACACACACACACACACACACACACACACACACACACACACACACACACACACACACACACACACATTTTCTTGTTGTAATTTTACACGCAAGTCAAAATTTTACAAGAAAATCTGAACATTTGTGCAATATCATGATACAAGTTGGCATTTTACTCAATAACCGCCGCAATTTTACAGGAAAAGCTTACGATTTGAGCTATTTTGCGAAAAGACTGGTCATTTTACTCGAGAAAAGTCACAATTTTATAAGAAAATTTCAACATTTTGGCAACAATATAATAATTATCAGAATTTTTGATGGCAAAATAATGACTAAAGTCATAATTTTACTCCAAAAATGTCTCTGTTTTACGAGAACAACAAAAAAGTTGGCAATATTGTGATAAAAGTCAGAATTTTGTATGACAAATGTCACCCTTTTGCATTAAAAAGTAACAATTTTACATAAAAAATAATAACTTTACGAGAAAATATTGCAATATTACAGAAACAGAAAGAATATGACAAATAGTTACCAATTTTTATAAGAAAAAAGTTGTCACATAGTAAGAAAAAGACTGCTTTTAGTTATGTTATTTTATTTTATTTTTGCTTTTAATTGCTTTTTAACACATGAAATCAACAAACAAACAAAAAACTGACATTGGAGCAATGTTCACAGATTCTATTATTTGGCTCTCTATTATTTCCATATTGGGACCATGATTTGGGTCCTAACTTGTTCACCGGTCCTCATATGGAAGGTAATTTTCCTTTTTGATGTCTCAAGAAGGGTAAAAATACAAGTACACACACACACACACACACACACACACGTGCAAACATCCCACCGACACCTATGGTATCTCACAAAAAGTGGGTGCACCCCTCGGATGTCACTTTCTTTAGAGCAGTATTGATTTACCGTCTAGTGAACATGAGAATTGTGTAAATAGTTGTCAGCACAAGTCAGAACACTTCAGTGTCCAAAATGTGAATATTTTATGAATTGTCCAACACAGTTTTAATATTGTCCTCTTCCTTCGCGCCACAGATCAAAGATGAAGTACTTGGCTTCTCCAGAATATCACAATGCGTGATGTAATCCATTTTTCCCTCAATGAACCACATTGTCAGGTTCGAACACCGATGACATCTAATAAACGGACAAGAAGCAAGGAATTAATCAGAGACAGGATTCAATTTAGCTCAATGAGGAGAGCGTGTACACCTGTACTCTTGTACAATGTCGTCCAACACTCTGACGAAAGGATTGCAAACCTCCTCTTTTATTTGGAATTTCCCTGATTACATGGCAACAGCTGTTTCTAAAGGGAGAAGGGGTCATAAACAGCCGTTGCCCTCGGTCACAAAACAGTTCAAAGAAAAGATGCCTGGAGCTTGCCTGCTTCCTCTACGCTTTGTAGATCTGGGGTCAAGACAAGATCTTCCTGTGGATCACAATAGATCAAATAAACCGACACCTTCATGTCGCTTCCCTTCGTACACAGTGGAGTTTTACAAGCCTTTTGCTTGGTAAGATCAAAGACCGCTTTTGTCTCCTCTCACCGGGAACTCATGTAAACAGAAAGTTTTGTGATAACTTCCATTCATCCATCTATTTTCTACCGCTTATTCCCTTTTGGGGTCACAGGGGGCGCTGGCGCCTATCTCAGCTACAATCGGGCGGAGGGCGGGGTACACCCTGGACAAATCGCCACCTCATCGCAGGGCCAACACAGATAGACAGACAACATTCACACTCACATTCACACACTAGGGCCAATTTAGTGTTGCCAATCAACCTATTATTCTGACACACATGTCAGCAGCCCCGGTAGAACTCATGCAGCTCCAAACCACCATGCAAGACCCAATCATGTTGATACATGTCTGTTGCCGGACAACATTGGTTATGTGTTGACTCCATTTCATTGCATTGTAAACATGTACTGCCATAACAAAGCTGTACTGTGTCATTCGGACCATAGGGCGCACGGGATTATAAGGAGCACTGCCAAATTTTTTTCGTACAAAAAGCATATTTCAAAGATTTCCTTGTGGTCTACATAATATGTAATGGTGGTTCTTTGCTCAAAATGTTGCATAGATGATGTTTTACTAACTTCTCACAGTCTCTCCGGGATGGGTCGTTTTGTGGGAGGTCTTATTTACGTGCCTCCACTTGGACAGCGTCTTCTTCCCGTCATATTTGTTGTAGCGGTGTAGCGTGCAAGGACGGGAGTGGAAGAAGTGTCAAAAGATGGCGCTAACTGTTTTAATGACATTCAGACTTTACTTCAATCAATAACGTCTCCTCATCCGGGAACAACAACAACGGCCGAAATGTGTCCCGTGGAAAAACCGTCCCACCGGAACTTTCTAATAACTAAAGTTCCTTAGGTAAATAAGGTAAACCCACTACGCCGGTATATTTTAGTGCTTTCATGGCCAGTTTACTGACAGATATAAGTTATAACTTTACACTACTTTATATTAGAAATGGTAACAGTGGAGGATGAATGTCACATCACAAGAAGATAGAGAAAAATAAGAAGCTTATCAACTATGGTCTCGCCAAGGACTACAAAGGCGGACGCGCGCACACTTTCAGGACTTATGCAGATCCCAAATACACATCAGCACGTACCAGAAGGTAATAAAATTTGGTTTTGTAAACCCCAGATAATGTCTCCTCATAAGTGCCCTTTTGCGGTCCTCATATACACACTATTGTAATACTGTATGTTGAAGCACAGTACGTCTGACTATGGTAGCTGTAATGCTCCGACAATCCATCAAGGGGTGCGACTTCATAGCTTACCAAAGTCGTACTAAAACATCTTGACATATTTTTGAGCCTCGTGTGTAATGTTCTATATCCTCAACGGAACATTTAAAGTTTTGGTGTTGTTTACTGGCATCATCTGGCAGTCTATACCTATCTCTTATGTGTGACTGCCATCTACTAGTCACACACTGGTCATTACACCATGTACCAAATAAAATTGCTTCGAGGTCGGTAAGCACAACATTTTCTATTGATGCACCCCGTTCAAGAACTTAAGTTTATAAATCGAGGCTCCACTGTACTTATATTCAAGTTCATATATTTGGGTTCAAGCTGTTGAAATACTACTGCCTGCAGTCTGTTTGTGCAGGTAAGTTCCGTAAAAAAAAATCCCATTGCACTTTACAGAGGAGCCAAAACCAACTTGTGTATTTTGGAGCGATAAGGATTTGGACATGAATATAAAGTCTCTAAGTGAGATATCAGGTAGAAAACATTTCATGTGTCAATGGGTCAACTGGAACAAACTTTCACTTTCATCTTCCACATTCAAAACATCAATGGTGATATTTGCGTAGAATGTGTTGACAATGTGAATTTACATCTACAAATTTGACATATCACTCATATTTCGTTTTGCACGAGCAAAGAGACTCATGTTCATGTTAACAATAAAATGTCTGTTTTTCTTAACGAACATGAAAGTGGATCTGGTACTTGTCAGGTTCAAACACTGATTACATCTATTAGACAAGACAAGAAGCAAGGAATCGGACAGAGACAGAATTAAATTTAGCTTATTAGGAGAGCGCGTCGACCTGTGCCCTCATACAGTGTCGTCCCTTGCTCTGAGTAGGGAGCTCCACACCTCCTCATTTATTTGGGCATTTTCTGATTACATGGCTGCAGCTGTTTCTAAGGGGAGGGGGATCATAAACAGCTACCTACTTGGTCATTAACAGTTCAAAATAAAGGTGCGTGGAGCGGTGTCAGGTCTGCCCCCTCTCTGCTTTGTAGATCTCGGGTCATGACAAGGTCTTCCTGTGGCTGTCCAATAGATCAAAGAAACCGACACCTCCACGTCGCATCCCATCACAGGTTTACAAGCGGTAGGCCTTTTGCTTGATAAGAACAAAGACAGCAGGGCGAGCTGAACTCATGGGAACACAAAGTTGTGTGATTACTTATAAGCAATTATTCTGAAAGTACTCCTTTTGTGTTGGTAGCACTTTAAGTTAAAGTTAAAGTACCAATGATTGTCACACACACACTAGGTGTGGTGAAATTTGTCCTCTGCATTTGACCCATCCCCTTATTCACCCCCTGGGAGGTGAGGGGAGCAGTGGGCAGCAGCGGTGCCGCGCCCGGGAATCATTTGTGGTAATTTGACCCCCAATTCCAACCCTTGATGCTGAGTGCCAAGCAGGGAGATAATGGGTCCTATTATTATAGTCTTTAGTATGAGTCGGCCGGGGTTTGAACTCCCAACCTACCGATATCAGGGTGGACACTCTAACCACTAGGCCACTGAGTAGGTGATGGAAGTGCTTCTGGTCAAAATAAAATTCCTTCCTGCAAAATAGTTCATGTTGTTTCAATATGTTTTTTTGTATTGCATCCTACAAACTTCGATATTGACTTGCTTATTCTGCAACCAGTCACTACCAGATCAACTTCTCATTGTACTTGGATAAACTGCCAGAAATACTTTGCCGGAGACGTTTCAGGAATATGGAGTCTGTGACAGTCTCAAGCCGTCGTCTTGCGGGTTCCATGGACCACCAAGGAAGGACATGACTTTGCGCAGGTTTGACTGGCTTTATTTTTCAACACAAACTTGTTTGCGGTCGGGTCGCTCTGCGTCTCCCGTCTACCTCTGCTGCTCGCTCCGCCGTCTCCTTTTCAGCAGCACGTACTTCAGTCCGCCTCTTGTGCTCCGTCTCCGTCGTTGTATGTTTTTCTCTCGCTCCGCACCATCACTAGCGAGAGGAGATACGTTAATCATGTACAGGTGCGTGATCCACACACCTGATCTTATTTGTGGCGTCGCTCCCAGCACGCCCTGCCTCGCCACTCGCTCGCCATCCCCGCCTCCTCGCCGCCATCTTGGGCCGGCCTCCAGCGTGCCCTGCCTCTCTGTCACACTGTCGGCTCCGCCTCTCCACAGTCCTCCATCGCCAGACACAAGCCGGGCTTCCGCCCGGCTGAGCATGCTCCCCCCTCCTTTTCTTGAAGGGGCAGGAAATGACTGCCACGGCCACCTGTGCCCCCGGTCTTCTCTTCATTTTTCCCTCGTTCTTCTTTTTCTTCCTCTTCATTTTCTTCCATTTCGTCTTTTTCTTCTTCGTCTTTGTCTTCTTCTTCGTCTTTGTCTTCTTATTGTTCTTCTTTGTCTTGTTCTTCTTTTTCTTCTTCTACTTCGTCTTCTTCTTTGTCTTTTTTTTCAACTTCTGTTTAATTTTCTTGAAATTCTCCAACTTCCGTATCATTATCTTGAAGTTCTTCAACTTCTATGTCATTTTCTTCAACTTCTTCTTCTTCTGTATCATTTTCTTCAACTTTTTCTTCTTCTGTACCATTTTCTTAAACTTCCACCCTCGCCTGGTCCGCCAATACCTGCAGGAGTCGTAGTTGTTGTCGGCTGCTTGCTGCGAGGCCGGCCAGAGCGCCAACGAGAGCCCACAGGGGATCGCCCTCCCCCGCCTCCTATGGTCCAGCCAGGTTGGGTGCCAAATATGGTTAATTGTTGTTAGCCGTTAGCATTCTAGCTAGCTCCGCCGTCTCCTTTTCAGCAGCACGTACTTCAGTCTGCCTCTTCCGCTCTGTCTCTGTTGTATGTTTTTCTCTCTCTCCGCACCATCCCCAGCCCCGTTCTCTCCTCCTTCTCCCCTTTTATACAGCCAGAGGAGCTGAGTTAATCTTGTACAGGTGTGCGATCCACACACCTGATCTTGTTTGTGGCGTCGCTCCCGGCACGCCCCACCTTGCCGCTCGCTCGCCATCCCTGCCTCCTCGTCGCCATCTTGGGCCGGGCTCTAGCTTGCCCTGCCTCTCTGTCGGACCGTCGGCTCCGCCTCTTCACAGAGTCATTCTGCACTGCAGATGCGCTAATTAGGTTACTTTTGTAAATCAGACTAATAATGATGATGGGTATTAATCTGCATTAAAGAGTGTTTCAGCTGCAATGCTTAAAGCAAATGAAAGCTTCTGACTGACTAGACTTTGGTGAATTCTGCTTGCTGGCTTTAGTTCCCTGTGACGTGACACTGATCAGCCACGATGGAGCATAGTGAGCCATTCATGGTGACAAGGACAAAACATTAACATTGAAACAGGCACAACGCTGATGTGCAGCTGCATTATTCACCAAGGATGGGTGAAAGGTGGAAGCGGGGGTAAGTAAAAGGGGGGATATCACGTGACGTACAAATGGTGATCATTTGAGGATTTTAGAACTTGCTAACAGTAAATGTAAACGTACCACAAATTAATTCTTATTTCTCTGGAAAAACCGCCAAGTTTGCAAAAAAGAGTTGTCTTTGACTGACATTTATATGTCAAAGTTTTGCTGTGGCAATTTAAAGCTTAAACTTACAATCATTTTCTAAATATTATTGGTCTTTTCTCATAACCGAAAATCTAACTATTCACTATTATTATGTTTAGATTTATTATTATGAGGGGAATATATACATAAATAAATAAATAAATAGATAAATAAAGAAATAAACAGCACTAAATTGGTTGCCGTTCTGAAAAAACTCAACAATAAAATAATATTTGATGCATGATCAGAGAGTATTACACACTTATTTGATCCATTACATTGTTTTTTCAAAATGAAAACAATGAATACATTTAATTAGAAAGATGAAGTACGCACATTATTTCAAGGCTTTCGTGGGCCATTTAAAATAACGCGGCGGACGAGATCTGGTCCCCGGGCCCTGAGTTTAACACCAATGCATTAGCTCATGTGAGTAGTCAAAAACAATTATTGTATTAATCATGTATAAATACAGGCTGTCATATTTGATGAGTTAACACATGTGAATAATGACAAACAATTGTTGCATTATTAAGTACATTACTCATGTGATAAAACCCCCAAAACACATCATTCATCAAGCATAGTTGCAAAACACAACTTATTTGGAGCGTATATACCCCTGCACCTTAAAGGAGAACTGCACTTTTTTGGAAATTCACAATCATTATGAGAGACAAGAGCACTTTTGTTTCTTTTAGGTATTCTAGTCAATACGACAAGTAGGAGGTGGCTCACCGGAGTCCACTATTGCCCCAATAAAGCATTCTAAAAAACATCTAAACAACAATAATACTCTATTTACACATCGTAATGTGCATATTAACCAAGTATTAGTGATATGATAGGCGTTAATGCAGAGGAGCTACTTTGATTTAGGAGTTAGAATGCCTGGCAAAAAAAGAGAAACCATATGACTGCCTGTCTCATAAGAATTGTGAAAGATAGACAACATTCCAAAAGTTCCTCTTAAAAGTGCAGATTTTACCTGAAAGTTGTTACATGCTGATCAGAGATCAGTGGAGGAGACTTTGCGGCAAATTTCATTTCAAGATAAACTTTCAATAAAGGTTTACAGCAAAAAAAAAAAATGGTGTACATTCAATATACTTTGTAAAAATGTTCCTGTATGACATTCTGACAATAAATGGTTGGCTATTTATTAAAGTAATTCAAAATATGTAACAAGTTATTTACTGTTATTAATTGGGTTTAATCCAAATTCAAAATTGGGGTTAATCTGATTTTAAAATAATCCTTCGCCAGCACTAGTTATGAGAGAAATGTTTTTTAAAAATCTCATCTCAACAATGCACTTCTGTAGAATATTGGAGGGAAGACAGAGTGCAGACACAGGCTGGAGTTGTCATGTTTAGTTTTGGCTATGTTCGGTTTGGTTTTTGTGCACCCTTGTTTGTTTTAGTTTCCATGACGACTCCATTCTTCCTTTTTGCACTTCTTTGTTTTGTCACCTTGGTTACACATTGTGTTCACCTGTCTCTGATTAGTGCTCGCCCGCTCACCTGCTTCCCGAGCGCTAATCAGAGGCAGCATTTAAGCTCGTCTTTGCCAGTCAGTCGGCCTGGCGTCATTGTCCGTATCATGGTCTGTTCTTGCCACAGTAAGTCTTCTTTGTTTCATGCAATGCCAAGTAAGTTTTTTTGTTTATTCATGCCACAGTTAGCTACTTTTGCTTCATGTCCATAGTTTTGTTTCCAGCGTCAAGTTGTGCTTTCGCCTTGTGCGCCTTTTTGTTTTCACCTTTTCTGAGTTAAAGATTCAATCTTGTTTATACCTGCAGTAGTTCGTCTGCCTTCCTGGGAGAACGACCTTGCAGCAAGCTGCAATCCCCCCTTCCTGACAGAAGTGTAGTCAGTGTCAACAAGGAATCCCATCAAATGGTCTCTGGAGGACTGACCTTATTTGCTCTGTGCTGTGTCAAATAGTCTTACTTTTCACTCAAGACCTATTTGAATATTAAGAAAACCAATTTGGTTGTAAAATGTCACGGCCAGGGCGCATTCCAATGCGTCCCCATCCGTGCCTCGTGACGAGCACACCGCGGGCCACGCCCCCATGAGCTCTCTCAGCTGACAGCGCGCTCGGACTCGCCCCTGCTCGCGCTGAGAGCAGCACGCCCACACAGCTACAAGCCTGCAGACGATTGCCTTTCCACACACCTGAAATTGATGAGGGCGAGCTGCTTAAAAGACCAGTTGGACCCAGGGATCTTCGCGGGAAGTTAGTTTTCATAAGGTCAACCTGTTTTCCTTCTGTTTCCGTGGATTTCGACTGCCTCCCTCGTTCCTCGACTCGTCTCTCGCCCCTGATCCTGCCTGCCCCATGGACTTCCTCGTTCCTTTGCTCTCGTCAATGTCAAGACATGGACTGGAATTTGCTTCTTGCACTCAAAGGATGATTGGCACGAGCCAGACAAGTGTGAGTACATATTTGATTTATTTAAACACTATAATACAAAAAAGGAAAATAAAGGGCGCGCACAATGGCGGATAACAAACTAGACTATACTCAAAAACAAAAACAGCACAATGGCATGGCTGTATGCAAACGGAAAAAAAAGACACCAACTGTGGCACAAACAAACCAACAACTTGCACTGAGGCATAAATAAAAAAAACTAACGTGGCGTGATCAGAAAACAAACAGTAAGGCATGAAGGTAGATGCATGGAAATGTCGTTTCGGTATCGGAAGGTAGGGTAGGATACGATACAAAGTTGCCAGCCGAGGAACAGAATCCTAATGGCTTAAATAGCAGTGAAATAATTAGTGACAGGTGTGAGGGCTGAGGACAGGGGCGTGACTTGGAGACCAGGTGGAAACTAATGAGTAACTATGGAAACAAAACAAAACCAGGAAGTGCAAAACAGGAAACAAGAGTCCAAAAAACAAAACATAACATGACCAACACAAAACCTGATTCACAGGCGTGACAGTCAACACTTTGGTAACACACACTTCAGCTAATCCACACACATAGTCACACGCATACACTCTTGGATTTTGTCACACTCCATTATATAGTTCAGTAGTATTGTTTGTTATTATTATGTCTACATTGACTATATTAAAATAAATGTATGAACATTACCACCCTC
The DNA here is from genome assembly GCF_033978795.1 of Nerophis ophidion. Classification (NCBI taxonomy): domain Eukaryota; kingdom Metazoa; phylum Chordata; class Actinopteri; order Syngnathiformes; family Syngnathidae; genus Nerophis; species Nerophis ophidion. The sequence continues at coordinate 42,127,197 of NC_084627.1, read as the reverse complement.
TGGTGTCAGTCTGCCGTCACATCCCCTTAGAATACATAACATAAAACTGTGTGTGTGTGTGTGTGTGTGTGTGTGTGTGTGTGTGTGTGTGTGTGTGTGTGTGTTGAGAAGGACAAAGGGTGCAGTGTGTCAGCTTTGTGTTTGGGTGCCATCGTGGTCTATTTTAACTTCTGCTCCAAGTTAAAAATGTGTCCTGTTTTGCCTTTGGTGTGAGCCATCTGATCAAATATGCATGCTTTGGACTTTTCACCTTTTCGATTTTTATTCCTTGTATAAATCAAAGGAAAATGGAGCCTTTTATGGTTGGAGCTCATCCATGTTTGATGTGCAGCCAGGAGGGAGACCTAGATAATAGAAGCTATCAGAGACATACAGTGCTGTGTCTGCATGTGTGTGTGTGTGTGTCTGTGTTTGTGTGTGTATTTTCATGTGTGTGTGTGAGTGTGTGTGCAGGCGTGTTCCATTCCACTGAGTTAATGGATATAAAGTTGCATCCCAGGGCTTGGAATGGAACTAAATAGCGTAATGCAAAGTACGTGTGCATGCATGTAAAAGTCGTTTTATTGTGCTTTTACTGCATGGTGTGTAAACCGGTGCAAAGTGAAATCAGTTGCCTGCTCTGGATCGCTGTCCTTTCATACATTCTTAACAGCAACAACGGCAAAAGAGGCAAGTCAAGTGAAACCAAACGTCTGCTCTCACGTGCACTACTGTAATGCATCATTCATAATAAGCCATTCAAAGTATTTTGTGACGCCTGCTGGGCACGGTGTTGATGGTGCATTCTTTCCAGATGCAGATCGGGCTCGGACACAGCGTAAAAGTAAGAAATACTGATTTATTAAAACTAAAAACAGACTAGGAACAGAAAACTTGCACTAGGCAGAAAAAGGCAAAAACAAAGAGCTAGCATGGGAGCTAGAAAAACACAGGAGCATAGCGTGGGAGCTAGTAATAACAAAGCAGGTTTTTATCGGAATACAGAAGCAGCGTCGTCAGTAGTTTTGATTGATTGATTGATACTTTTATTAGTAGATTGCACAGCACAGTACATATTCCGTACAATTGACCACTAAATGGTAACACCCGAATAAGTTTTTCAACTTGTTTAAGTCGGGGTCCACGATAATCAATTCATGTTGCGTTCAACAAAAGCTAGGATGCGAGAATGAGTCACAGAAAGGGCAGGCTTAAATAAGGATGGTAATCAACAAGCAGGTGTGCGTCAAAAGCAGGTGAAACTTATAGGCAACCATGGTGACAGAACAAACAAGGAAGTGCACAAACTAAGAATCGGAAGAGTACAAGAACAAACAAGATACACAAAAGGACTCAAAAAAGGTAAAGGTAAGAAATACTGATTTATTAAAACTAAAAACAGACTAGGAACAGAAAACTTGCACTAGGCACAACAAGGCAAAAACAAAGAGCTAGCATGGGAGCTAGAAAAACACAGGAGCATGGCGTGGAAGCTAGTAATAACAAAGCAGGTTTTTACCGGAATACAGAAGCAGCGTCGTCAGTAGTTGCGTTCAACAAAAGCTAGGATGCGAGAACGGGGCACAGAGAGGGCAGGCTTGAATAAGGATGGTAGTAATCAACAAGCAGCTGTGCGTCAAAAGCAAGGAACAGGTGAAACTTATAGGCAACCATTGTGACAGAACAAACAAGGAAGTGCACAAACTAAGAATCGGAAGAGTACAAGAACAAACAAGATACACAAAAGGACTCAAAAAAGGTCAATGTAAGAAATACTGATTTATTAAAACTAAAAACAGACTAAGAACAGAAAACTTGCACTAGGCACAACAAGGCAAAACAAAGAGCTAGCATGGGAGCTAGAAAAACACAGGAGCATAGCGTGGGAGCTAGTAATAACAAAGCAGGTTTTTACCGGAATACAGAAGCAGCGTCGTCAGTAGTTGCGTTCAACAAAAGCTAGGATGCGAGAACGAGTCACAGAAAGGGCAGGCTTAAATAAGGATGGTAATCAACAAGCAGGTGTGCATCAAAAGCAAGGAACAGGTGAAACTTATAGGCAACCATGGTGACAGAACAAACAAGGAAGTGCACAAACTAAGAATCGGAAGAGTACAAGAACAAACTAGATACACAAAAGGACTCAAAAAAGGTAAAGGTAAGAAATACTGATTTATTAAAACTAAAAACAGACTAGGAACAGAAAACTTGCACTAGGCACAAAAAGGCAAAAACAAAGAGCTAGCATGGGAGCTAGAAAAACACAGGAGCATGGCGTGGAAGCTAGTAATAACAAAGCAGGTTTTTACCGGAATACAGAAGCAGCGTCGTTAGTAGTTGCGTTCAACAAAAGCTAGGATGCGAGAACGAGTCACAGAAAAGGATGGTAATCAACAAGCAGGTGTGCGTCAAAAGCAAGGAACATGTGAAACTTATAGGCAACCATGGTGACAGAACAAACAAGGAAGTGCACAAACTAAGAATCGGAAGAGTACAAGAACAAACAAGATACACAAAAGGGCTCAAAAAAGGTAAAGGTAAGAAATACTGATTTATTCAAACTAAAAACAGACTAGGAACAGAAAACTTGCACTAGGCACAACAAGGCAAAAACAAAGAGCTAGCATGGGAGCTACAAAAAACACAGGAGTATAGCGTGGAAGCTAGTAATAACAAAGCAGGATTTTACCGGAATACAGAAGCAGCGTCGTCAGTAGTTGCGTTCAACAAAATCTAGGATGCGAGAACGAGTCATAAAAAGGGCAGGCTTAAATAAGGATGGTAATCAACAAGCAGGTGTGCATCAAAAGCAAGGAACATCTGAAACTTATAGGCAACCATGGTGACAGAACAAACAAGGAAGTGCACAAACTAAGAATCGGAAGAGTACAAGAACAAACAAGATACACAAAAAGACTCAAAAACCAAAATCATATATGATCCTTTCTGCTAGGGAAGAAGAAAGCTCTGAGGGAAAGTTCAATGGAGGGAAAGCGTGAAGTGATGAGAGAAGTGTATCATCGGAAAAAGTGGATGATGTTGTGCAAGCAGAGTCCCCTGGGAAACACCTGCATGTCTTTCAGTCAAGCTATAGGACAAAATCAATAGTCATTTTTGAAACATGACTTAATAATGATATAGTGGAGGTGCAATAAGGACATGATGGTCTTTAACCTCCTAGGGGAAATCCACTTTCTATTTCTGTCCCTCAGGTTCCATGTCGCATGTTTAGGATCCTTGGACAAAGGGATGATTTAAGGACGACTTCTTTGACAATTGAACTGATCACTAATAATTCCTGGTACCTGGTACCTGGGAAACGGTACTCATGGTACCAATTTTTGTTATTTCTGTGAGTGTTCCTATACCAGGGGTCACTAACCTTTTTGAAACCAAGAGCTATTCTTGGGTACTGATTAATGCGAAGGGCTACCAGTTTGATACACACTTAAATAAATTGTATTTCTGTCCGTCATTCCATCGTACATTTTTTTTCCTTTTACGGAAAGTTTTTTTTAGAGAATAAGTGATGAAAAAAACACTTAATTAAACGGTTTAAAAGAGGAAAAAACACGAAAAAAATGAAAATTTCATTTTGAAACATAGTTTATCTTCAATTTCGACTCTTTAAAATTCTAAATTCTCCCGGAAAAAAAAAAAAGAAAAACTAGCTAATTCGAATATTTTGGAAAAAATTTAAAAAAAATTATGGAACATCATTAGTAATTTTTCCTTAATAAGATTAATTTTACAATTTTGATGACATGTTTTAAATAGGTTAAAATCCAATCTGCACTTTGTTAGAATATATAACAAATTGGATCAAGCTATATTTCTAACAAAGACAAATCATTATTTCTTCTAGATTTTCCAGAACAAAAATTACAAAGATTTTAAATTTGATTCTACAGATTTGCCAGAATTTTTTTTTTTCAATTTTAATCATAATAAGTTTGAAGAAATATTTCACAAATATTCTTCTTCGAAAGAACAGAAGCTAAAATGAAGAATTAAATTAAAATGTATTTATTATTCTTTACAATAAAAAAATAATTTACTTGAACATTGATTTAAATTGTCAGGAAAGAAGAGTTAGGAATTTAAAAGGTAAAAAGGTATCCATCCATCCATCCATTTTCTACCGCTTATTCCCTTTCGGGGTTCAAAAATCCTAAAATAATTTTTAGGGTTGTATTTTTACTCTAAAATTGTCTTTCTGAAAGTTATAAGAAGCAAAGTAAAAAAAATAAATGCATTTATTTAAACAAGTGAAGACCAAGTCTTTAAAATATTTTCTTGGATTTTCAAATTCTATTTGAGTTTTGTGTCTCTTAGAATTAAAAATGTCGAGCAAAGCGAGACCAACTTGCTAGTAAATAAATTAAAAAATACAGGCAGCTCACTGGTAAGTGCTGCTATTTGAGCTATTTTTAGAACAGGCGACCCCTGTCCTATACTAATAAATACTGATTTATTTATTTTTATCAATAAAATGTATATTTTTGTTTTTTAACATTTACATAACTGTGGTGTCCAGTTATGGTTTGTTACTCCATGGAGCTAAACTAGTGTCAAAAGTTGTTGTTGTCGTCTTTGTTGTTGATTTATGGAATCGAAAAAAAATTCAAAAAAATTCAAAAAAATGACCTAAGAAAAACACAAGCTGAAATATAAAATTATGTGAAAGTAAAAAAAGAAAATAAAAAAATCGGAAATAAAGATTTGAATCTGAAAAGACAAAAAGGTGACATATGAAAATATGCTCAATAAAAACAATTTGAAAAGGTGAAATATCTAAAATCTAAAAAATGTGTCAGGTCGTGGTCGCATCTTTGTGTGCTGAGCAAGATGCAGATGGACATCAGGAAGCAGGGCGCAGGTAAGAAGGTCATTGTGAACGACTTTCCCTGTCGCTCGGGTTCCATGGACCACTCAGGAAGGACATGATCGCTTGAGCAGGTTTGACTCGTTTATTTTGCAATAAGATTTCTCTTGCCGGGTTGGATCGCTTTTCAGCCGCTGTCGTCGTTCTTGTCTGCTCCTTGCTTTCGCTGCTGCCGCTCTTCATCCGCCGTTGCGGGCTCTCCAACTCCTTTTGCCCCGATCTCTCCTCCTTCTCCCCTTTTATGCAGCGTAAGGAGAAATGTTAATCGCTCAGCCGGATTCTACGCCTCCTTGACTCCATCTTGGGCAGGGCTACAGCGTGCCCTGCCTCGCTGCTCGTTCGCCGGCTCCTCCTCACTACAGTCATTTATTCCAATAATCACAACAAAAGGGAAACCATGCGGATGGCCACCAGAAGCTACAAGCTTAGCAAAATATTAGCAAGCAATGAAGCAAATAATTCTAAATTCACATCAAAATAAACACCAACATAAGTTATTTATTCAAGTGTCGCCAACAAGACTGCCAGGCAGATAGTGGCAGCAATAAATATCTCTCTGATTAGTGACCGGGAGAAGGTGAGCGTCCCGACCATTAATCAGAGGCGGGTGACGAACATCAGCACCCATGGTAATAAAGAAAACAAAGAAGTTTGCTGAAACAGAACTAAACAACTAAGGAAACATCAAACTGAACTAAATTGTGACAAAATGACCCAAAAAAATTATTAAATATTTGAATCCGGAAAAACAAAAGCTGAAATATGCAAATAAATTAATGTGAAACAAAAAATAAAAAGATCCATTATCCATCAATCCTTTTTCTACTGCTTGTCCTATTTGGGGTTGTACCCGGATCATATTTTGATTTAGTTTTTTTGACTGTTTTTGTGTTTTCTGTTTGTTTAGGACTCTTTCGTTTCCTTGTTTAGTCTGTTGCCATAGTTACGCATTAGTTTCACCTGCCCCTTGCTTTTGACGCGCACCTGTTTTCTGATTGCTGTCCTTATTTAAGCCTGCTTTTCCCGTTGATTCAGCCGTGCTTCCTAGTTTGTGTTTCACAACAGTGACGACTCCGATTCCTGATCTGTACTTGCTAGCTTCCGCGCTAAGCTTTTGCTCCTCTAGCTCTCATGCTAGTAGTTTTGTTTTGCCTTTTGTGCCTCGTGCAAGTTTTTTCTGTTCATAGTCTGTTGTTATTTGAAATAAATCAGTATTTCTTACCTTCACGCTGTGTCCGAGCCCGACTGCACCCTGAGAGAACAACCCGCATCACAACGATGCCACGCAATCGTCACAGTAGGAGCCCAGCTGAAAATTATATATGAAAAATGTCAAAATATATGAAAGTGAAAAATGACAGTAAATAAATCAAGAAGTAAATAAATAAATCTGAAAACATAAAACCATAGTGAAAAATGTAAAGAAATAATTCCAAATAATTACCAAAGTGAACATAATCATATTTAACATAATTATATTTAAGATAATTACATTCAACCTGAAAAGAAGTATTTGCATTATGAAGCTAAATTAGGGCAAAATATTTTGTTTTTAAAAAACGAGTGCTTACCGTATTTCCTTGAATAGCAGCCGGGGAAGTAATATGCTCCTGCCTTGAATTACTGCCAGGTAAAACTTGCTCCCCAAAATAATAAGCACATGCTTAATTTAACCGCCGGGTCAAATTCGTGACGTCTCAAGCGATGCTTCCCCTGCCATCATTGTCAAAATGGCAGAGATGTTTTTATTTGCTCTTGTTCCACAGCCATACAGATCACACCGATGGTTGGGATATAAAACAACTTTAACACTCTTAATAATATGCGCCACACTCTGTGAACCCACACCAAACACATTTCTGGAGAACATTGGCTCCGTAACACTTTATAAACGCAACATAACACTTACCCAGAATGCAACGTATCCATGCCTCTTGGCTGTATTGTACACGCGCTAGGTGGGCGGGGTTGGGGGCGCGTGTATAATATAGCCAAGAGTCACGGATGCACGGCATTATGGGTAATCCCTATGCTGCGTTTATAATGTGCCACAGAGCCAATGCTCTCCAGAAATGTGCTTGGTGTGGGTTCACAGAGTGTGGCGCATATTAGTACGAGTGTTAAAGCTGCCTACATCGACAACCATCAGTGTAAAAGGTATGGCTGTTGACCAAGTATGCATTGCAATCTCGTATTTGAAGCAGTGAAATGCATACGTCCGACCAGCACGCAGACAGCATGGTGTAAAAATGGGCGCAATGACATGCTGTAGAGCAGTGATCCCCAACCACCGGGCCGCCAAAGCAGAATACATTTTTATAATATATTTTATTTATCACAAATGATTAGCGCCTGCTTACTTTTACCGCATGCTCTGAGTAAGCGCAGGAGTGAGAAGAGGTTTTAAATTAATTAGCTCCCCGGCGGCTATTCAAGGAAATACGGTATGTTGTGTTAGAATTCATTTGTTGTATTGTTTTTTTTCCTCGCATCTCATGCAAGAATTGCATATCTGAAGGAGCAAGAAGAAATCCGAAACTGAAAAAAAAAAAACTGTAAAACACAAACAGTGTATTGTATTCTAGGTATTTTTGGCCTAAATTAAGAATTTTGAAGCATACATGTCTAAATGAAATACAAATATCAAAACTACAATATTAAGTAGGCATTGGCCACTCGATGACAGCAAACCAATCAATCAATCAATCAATGTTTATTTATATAGCCCCAAATCACAAATGTCTCAAAGGACTGCACAAATCATTACGACTACAACATCCTCGGAAGAACCCACAAAAGGGCAAGGAAAACTCACACCCAGTGGGCAGGGAGAATTCACATCCAGTGGGACGCCAGTGACAATGCTGACTATGAGAAACCTTGGAGAGGACCTCAGATGTGGGCAACCCCAACCCCCCCTCTAGGGGACCGAAAGCAATGGATGTTTGAGCGGGTCTAACATGATGCTGTGAAAGTTCAATCCATAGTGGCTCCAACACAGCCGCGAGAGTTCAGTTCAAAGCGGATCCAAGACAGCAGCGAGAGTCCCGTCCACAGGAAACCATCTCAAGCGGAGGCGGATCAGCAGTGTAGAGATGTCCCCAATCGATACAGGCGAGCGGTCCATCCTGGGTCCCGACGAGCGGTCCATCCTGGGTCTCGACTCTGGACAGCCAGTACTTCATCCATGGTCATCGGACCGGACCCCCTCCACAAGGGAGGGGGGGACATAGGAGAAAGAAAAGAAGCGGCAGATCAACTGGTCTAAAAAGGAGGTCTGTTTAAAGGCTAGAGTATACAGATGAGTTTTAAGGTGCGACTTAAATGCTTAAATCAGTCCAGTATCCCTGCCTCTGATTGGCTCAGCCTCCTGCAGCACGACTACATTGTCTTGGACAAGTGTCAAGGTGACTAGAGGTCACTATTCCAGGTCTTCTTGACTTCTTGTCCGCTCCTGCTTGTTCTTACTTGATGTGTAACTCGTCCTACAGTGATAATAATACTTGTGGGAAATACCATTTTGTTAGCTGCAATGGGGGATTATCAATTGAGGGGAGTGGTTTCACAACGTAAACATATATATATATATATATATATATATATATATATATATATATATATATATATATATATATATATATATACATAAATATATATATATATATATACATATATATATATATATATATGTTTACGTTGTGAAACCACTCCCCTCAATGTATATATATATATATATATATATATATATATATATATATATATATATATATATATATATATATATATATATATATATATAGGTGTGGGAAAAAAATCACAAGACTACTTCTTGCTTGTGATCACAGGCAACGAAAGAAACATCATCATCCACGCAAAGAACTCCATACTCATCCACAACAGTACACCATGGCAAAAAAAGAACAATTCAACATTTGACGTTACTATGGGGAGTTTTGACGGAGCAGAAACGTGCGAACTCGTTGGGAGTTTCCTCCTCTCCCAGCTTGCTAGCCTCAACCTGAACCTTGGTATTTACCGTGATGACGGACTGGCAGTGTGCCGCGCCTCGCCAAGGAGCAGCGAGAACACCAAGAAGCGCATATGCCAAATCTTCAAAGAAAACGGCCTACGGATCACGATTGAAGCCAACAAGCAAACCGTCAACTTCCTCGACGTCACTTTCAACCTGAGAAATAACAGCTACCAACCATTCACGAAACCCAACACAACACTCCAATACGTGCACAATGACAGCAAACACCCTCCCACCACCACGAAAAGAATACCTACCGGAATTAATAAAAGGCTATCGATGCTGTCATCTAGCAAAGCTGAATTTGACCAAGCAACCCCCCCGTACCAGAAAGCACTTGATGAAAGCGGATACAACTTCACTCTCACCTATGAACCCACTCCAGGAAACCAACCAAAAAAGAGCAGAAAACGAAACAACATCATCTGGTACAATCCGCCATTCAGCAAAGACGTCTCAACCAACATCGGCCGCAAGTTCCTCACTCTGATCGACAAACACTTCCCCAAAGGCAACACCCTAAGAAAAATATTCAACAAGAACAACATCAAATTGAGCTACAGCTGTATGAATAACATGCAACAAATCATTTCAAACCACAACAAAGCAATTGCAAAAGGACTGCCTACCCCCAGACTAAACGACTCTGAAACCAATAATGAATGTAACTGTCGCAAGAAACCTGATTGCCCTCTCAACGGAAGGTGCTTACAGACATCAGTCGTTTACCAAGCAAAGGTAATACGCAAGGACATTAACACATCCGACACGTACGTAGGATTAACCGAAGGAGCGTTCAAAACAAGATGGAATAATCACAACGCCTCCTTTAGAAACCAGACTTTGCAGAATTCTACAGAACTCAGCAAACACATTTGGAACCTCAAAGACAATAATGTTGAATATTCAATAACATGGCAAAATCTTGCATCCAGCTCACCTTACAACAGTGGTAATAAAAGATGCAACCTATGCTTAAAAGAGAAACAGTTTATCATATATCATCCAGATTTATCATCCCTCAACAAGCGCAGTGAAATAATTTCAACATGCCGCCACAAACGGAAACACCTCCTAGGTAACACATGAGCCAATCACCACACCCTACGCCTGCTTGTACCCACCCACTCTGTGCTCTATATAAACCATTGTATGTGAATGCTTCCATTAAAATCTCCTGATGATTGAGGGAACCCCTCATGAAACAGATCTGTAGAGATGAAGTAGTCTTGTGATTTTTTTCCCACACCTACATATTGCGCTCTACCACGGTATCGAGCACTATTCTCTGGATAGTCCAATCAAGACATATATATATATATATATATATATAAATATATATATATATACATATATATATATATATACATATATATATATATATATACATATATATATATATATATATATATATATTTATATATATATATATATATATATATATATATATATATACATATATACATATACATATATATATATGTATATGCCAACCCCACAGCCAACCCCTCTTCTGCTCCCCTCAACGCACCTCCCCCCCAGCCATGGCAGCACCCCCCTCCACCACCTCTACGCAGACATTAGTCATCTCTGCGGACCAGGTCAGAGGTCAATTGAGGAAGCTACAGCCAAGGAAAGCAGCAGGCCCAGACAAGCTGTGCCCCCGACTCCTGAAGACCTGTGCTGCAGAACTGGGTGAACCACTTCAAAGGATCTTCAACCTCAGCCTGCAGCTGGGAAGAGTGCCCACCCTCTGGAAGACGTCATGCATCGTTCCAGTTCCCAAAAAGAACTGCCCCAGTGAGCTGAACGACTACAGACCAGTGGCGCTCACCTCTCATCTAATGAAGACATTGGAGCGGCTATTTCTCAGCCTCCTCAGACCACAGGTGCAACATGCCCAGGACAGCCTGCAGTTTGCGTACCAGGAAGGCGTTGGTTTGGAGGATGCTATCCTTTACCTGCTGCATCGAGCCCACTCACACTTGGATAAGGGAAATGGCACTGTGAGGATCCTGTTCCTGGACTTCTCGAGTGCCTTTAATACCATCCAGCCCCGCCTCCTTCAGGACAAGCTCTACAAAATGCAAGTGGACCCCTGCCTGGTTGCCTGGATTTCGAACTACCTCACCGACAGGCCACAGTACGTCAGACTGAAGGACATCACGTCTGACACTGTGATCAGCAGCACCGGAGCACCACAGGGAATGGTGCTAGCCCCTCTTCTCTTCACCCTGTACACCGCTGACTTCTGCTACAACTCAGAGCTGTGTCACATCCAGAAGTACGCGGATGACACAGCCATCGTCGGGTGCATCAGGGACGGCAGAGAGGAGGAGTTTCGGAACCTGGTGAGGGACTTTGTTGTCTGGTGCCACACGAACCTCTTGCAGCTCAATCCGTCAAAGACCAAGGAGCTGGTCATTGACTTTGGGAGGTCGAGTCCACGGTCACAACCTATTGTGATCGAGGGAGTTGAGGTACAGACCGTGGACTCATTCAAGTACCTCGGGGTTTGGGTGGACAATAAGCTGGACTGGACTGTTAACACGGACCACCAGTACAAGAAAGGACAGAGCAGGCTTTACTTCCTCAGGAGACTGCACTCCTTCAACATTTGTAGAAAACTCCTGTGGATGTACTACCAGTCTGTGGTTGCCAGTGTTCTGTTCTACATGGTAGTGTGCTGGGGGGGCAGTACATCTAAGAAGGACAGCTCCAGACTTGAGAAACTGATCAGGCGGGCCGGTTCTACAATCGGAATGAAACTGGACTCACTGGTGACGGTGGCAGAGAAGAGGATTGTTGACAAACTAGTGAGCATCCTGGATGATGGTAGTCAGCCTCTGCATAGCGTTGTCAGTAGCCAGAGGAGCCTGTTCAGTGCTAGACTGCTTCATCCCAAGTGCAGGACTAATAGACTCAAAAACTCCTTTGTCCCACACGCCATTAGACTGTACAACTCCTCTCTGGGACGGGGGAGGGGAGGTATTAGGATGACAGGGGATGCAAAACATTAACAGTGCAATACGTTTTCATAACATGGTCACTACTGCCTACTTTGTCTTGTTATATTCTTATTTTACTGTTATATTTTTATTCCCATTGTTTTTATTCTTTTTGTAATATTTCTCTATTTTGTTTCCATTTAAACCCCCATTATTTACTTTTTTCCTTAAATTGATCTCAACTATGTACACTGCTGCTGGAATTTAAATTTTCCTGAAGGAACTCTCCTGAAGGAATCAATAAAGTACTATCTATCTATCTATCTATCTATCTATCTATCTATCTATCTATCTATCCATCTCTCTCTCTCTCTCTATATATATATATATATATATATATATATATATATATATATATATATATATATATATATATATATATATATATTTACAGTTAGCTGCTAGCAAAAGTAAATCCATTCATTCATCCATCCATTTTCTACCGCTTGTCCCTCTCGGGGTCACGGGGGCAAAAGTAAATAAATACACATGTTTGTAATTAGGGTCCGCCAGGTCAAAGGACCCTATTGAATCTGTAAGGTTTTATTCTTTCTTTCTTTACAATTATTATTCCGCACCGTCGCGCTGTAATTTGACCCCCTTAACATGCTTCAAAACTCACCAAATTTTACACACACATCGGTATTGTGCGGCAGCCCAACTTATTAAGCACACTAACCCCAAAAATCAAAATTGAGCGCTAGCGCCCCCTGGGAAAAAAAAAACAGACTGCTTGTAACTTCCGTTAGCAATGTCGTAGAGAAATGAAATAAAAACCATCATGTAGGGCTGACTTAGACCTAGATTTCATAATTTTACTTTCTAGGGCAAAAATCAACAAAAATTTTGCAAAAACCCATTCAAAGCAAAATTTTCGCAAAACATGCTATTTTTGCCTCTTTGAGCTGTAGTTTGACCCCATTAAAATGCTTCAAAACTCACCAAACTTGGCACACACATCAGGACTGGCAAAAATTGCGATCTATTGAAAAAAACAAAGGCCAAAACTCAAATTGCGCTCTAGCGCAATTTTTGAATAAAACACAGCAAAAAACTGCTCCTAGGAAGAAAACACAGACAAAATTGCTTGTAACTTCCAGTAGGAATGCCGGAAAGACATGAAACAAAAACCTCTATGTAGGTCTCACTTAGACCTACATTTTAATAATTGACATCATTCAGCAAAAATCAATAGGAAGTTAAAAATTACCCCCTCAAAATAAAACCTGTCACCTTTTTTCAAACATTATCTCCTCTGAGCACATTTGTCGTGTCGGTTTCAAACTCGCACAGGAGAGAGATTGATCCCTTCTGATTAAAAGTTATTCAAAGAGTTTTAATTACTTCTCTGGTTTTGATTTTACACGCATTCTTAGAACTCCTGCGCAAAGTTACCTTAAAAATTTCATTTTTGCCTCTTTGACCTGTAATTTGACCCCCTTAAAATGCTTCAAAGTGCAAGTTAAAGCTCTACTATGCAAAACGAAAGCCATTTATCAACAACATCCAGAAACGCCGAGCTGTAATTTGACCCCCTTAATATGCTTCAAA